>NW_027331944.1:1569350-1798443 GCF_048418815.1 Hemitrygon akajei | reverse complement strand
ACTTGGAGTACTGCGTCCAGTTCTGGTCACCTCACTATAGGAAGGATGTGGAGGCATTGGAAAGGGTACAGAGGAGATTTACCAGGATGCTGCCTGGTTTAGAGAGTATGGATTATGATCAGAGATTAAGGGAGCTAGGGTTTTACTCTTTGGAGTGAAGGAGGATGAGAGGAGACATGATAGAGGTGTGCAAGATATTAAGATGAATAGACAGAGTGGACAGCCAGCGCCTCTTCCCCAGGGCACCACTGCTCAGTACAAGAGGACATGGCTTTAAGGTAAGGGGAGGGAAGTTCAAGGGGGATATTAGAGGAAGGTTTTTCACTCAGAGAGTGGTTGGTGCGTGGAATGCACTGCCTGAGTCAGTGGTGGAGGCAGATACACTAGTGAAGTTTAGGAGACTACTAGACAGGTATCTGGAGGAATTTAAGGTGGTTGGTTATATGGGAGGCAGGGTTTGAGGGTCGGCACAACATTGTAATGTGCTGTACTATTCTGTGTTCTATGACTCTGTTGTTAAGTAGGTGGTTTCGGAGTGGCTAGTCTCCGTGTACTTGGAGCCGCGTGATATAATAGGTCTCTGTCAGCATGGTTTCCTCGAGGGAAAACCCTGCCTGACGTATCTGTTGGAATTATTTGAAGAAATAACAAGCATGATAGACATTGGGGAGTCGGCGGATGTTGTGTGGTTGAATTTTCAGAAGGCCCTTGACAAGGTGCCACACAGGAGGCTGCAAGACCCGGTGGTTTTACCGGAAAGGTACCGGCACGGGACAAATACTGGCTGATTGGCAGGAGGCAGAGTGTGGGGGAGAAAGGGAACTTCTTCTGGTTGGCTGCCGGTGACTCGTGCTGTTCCACGGGGGGTCTCTGTTGGGACCGATTCGTTTCACGTTATAATGCCGATGATTTGGATGATGGGATCGATGGCTTTGTTGCAAAGTTTGCGGAGCAGAGGCGCTTGGTGGCTCTGGGACTCTACTCATAGAGTCACAGAGAAACACGACATACAGGGACGCCCTTCGGCCCATCTTGCCCATGCGGAAACCATTTAAGCTGCATTATCCCAGCCCGCTGTAGCTGGATCATAGACCCCCAGAAGCCTCCTATCCGTGTACCTGTCCAAACATCTCCTGAACGTTGGAATCGAGCTCGCACGGACCAGTCGTGCTCGCAGATCATTCCGCACTCTCACGACCCTCTGAGTGAAGGCGTTCCCCCTCATGTTCCCCTTAAACTCCTCACCTTTCACCCTTAACCTTTGATCTCCGGTTGCAGTCCCACCCAACCACAGCGGATAAAGCCCGTGAACCTCCATCAAATCCCCTCTCAATCTTCTACGTTCTATAGAATCCTGACCCATTCAATGTTTCCAGAAACCACAGGCCCCGCAGACCCAGGAGCATCTCTGTGAATGTTCCCTATGCTCTGCACTCCTTTCCCGTAAGTAGGTCACATCCGTAAGGGGCCAGGGTCAGGTTCCATGCCCCAAGCGTAGGGCAAGAGCCCGAGAGAGGGCAAAACGAGGCGGGGAATAGCTGAGCGGGGGGAGGGACATGTCGGAGGGTGGGTGGAGGGACCAGATCTTTAAAGACGGCCCTGACAAGTGGCAAGAGAGTGAGAGAGGGTGAGAGAGAGAGTCAGCGAACGAACGAGTGCAACAGAGAGAGAGATGGCACCAGTGTGGACAAAAGAACAGCCGGCCACGACAGAGGTCCATAAGGTCGCAGATGAGGTTTGTTCCAAACTCTTCCAGAACCAGGAGCACAGTCCTCCCCACTCCCACACCCCTTAAACTGCCCTCCTTGGGGGGAATGAAGAGAGAGGGGGGTGAAAAAGTGAATAAAATAGTGATATATACATATATATATATATATATATATCTCCAGGCGAGATAGGGGAGGGAGGGCAGAGAAATTTTCGAGCACGGAGAGGGAGAGAGAAGGAAAGAGCGGGAAGCAGAGAGAGCGAGCGAGAGAGAGAGAGAGAGAGAGAGAGAGAGAGAGAGAGAGAGAGAGAGAGAGAGAGAGAGAGGAGAGAGAGAGAGAGAGAGAGAGAGAGAGAGAGAGAGAGAGAGAGAGAGAGAGAGGTAGAGACACGGATGAAAGCTGAGAGTTCCAGAAGGAGAATTGGAGAGAAGGTAGACGGATACAGACGGGAAGAGGGAGAAGAGCGAGAGCGAGACGGGAAAAGTGTGAGAACGAGCAGGGAATGTGGAATGAGGGAGCAGAGAGTGAGGCGAAGGACAGGGCAGGAGAAGGGGAGAAAGATCAGTGACGGAGCGACGGAGATGTAGAAAAGCCCGGCCAGGGTAAAGAGTATAGAGGCAGACAGAAAGAGGGGGAAAGAGCAGGGGTTGGGGAGAGAGCGGTAAGAGAGAGAGACGTTGAAGCGGGGTGAGAGAGCAGGGAAATCGAAGAGAGGGGGAAGAGGGAGACGGTGAGGGGGTGAGAGAGCAGGGGAGGCGGAGAGAGAGGGAAGAGGGAGACGGTGAAAGGGGTGAGAGAGCAGGGGAGGCGGAGAGAGAGGGGAGAGGGAGACGGTGAAGGGGGTGAGAGAGCAGGGGAGGCGGAGAGAGAGGGAAGAGACGGTGAGGGGGTGAGAGAGCAGAGCAATCGGAGAGAGGGAGGAGGGAGAGAGTGAGGGGGTGAGAGAGCAGAGGGGTCGGAGAGAGGGGGAGGAGGGAGACGGGGAATGGGGTGAGAGAGCAGGGGAGGCGGAGAGAGAGGGAAGACAGACGGTGAGGGGGGGTGAGAGAGCCGAACGATCGGAGAGAGGGGGAGGAGGGACACGGTGAGGGGTTGAAAGAGCAGGGGAGGCGGAGAGAGTGGGAAGGGGAGATGCAGTGAGGATAAAATGATCGATCAGAGAAAGACGAGGAAGAGTGGGGAGTAAGGGAATCGGGGAGAGGGGAAAGAGGGAGACGGAGTGTGGGTGGTCAGAGAGAGACGAGGAAGAGTGGGGAGTAAGGGAATCGGGGAGAGGGGAAAGAGGGAGACGGAGTGTGGGTGGTCAGAGAGAGACGAGGAAGAGTGGGGAGTAAGGGTACGAGGTGGGGAAAGGCGAGAGAGAGACGGAACGAGGAAAAGCGGAGAAATGGAAGGGGGGGGGGGAAGAGAAAAAGAAATGGTACCGCCACTCGCTTCCGGACACCCTTCTTCGTCCCGCTTGTCCTCTCCGGGAGATCCAGAAGTTTGTGCTGTTCCTGTCCAGGTGAAGTCCGACGCGGAGAGTCACATCCACGCCTTAGAGCAGATATTCGTCGCGAAATCGTACCGTGAGCAGGACCAGACTATCATGCTGGGGAAACTTCTGCTGATCAAGGTCGAGTTTCCACACAGAAGCGGGAAGGGAGCAGAGCTGGGAGGGGAATGGAGACCGGGAGGGTGTGGGAGGGGAATGGAGACGGGGAGGGGTGGGAGGGGAATGGAGACGGGGAGGGTGTGGGAGGGGAATGGAGACAGGAAGGGGTGGGAGGGGAATGGAGACGGGGAGGGGTGGGAGGGGAATGGAGACCGGGAGGGTGTGGGAGGGGAATGGAGACGGGGAGAGGGTGGGAGGGGAATGGAGACCGGGAGGGTGTGGGAGGGGAATGGAGACCGGGAGAGGGTGGGAGGGGAATGGAGACCGGGAGGGTGTGGGAGGGGAATGGAGACCGGGAGAGGGTGGGAGGGGAATGGAGACCGGGAGGGTGTGGGAGGGGAATGGAGACGGGGAAGTGTGGGAGGGGAATGGAGACCGGGAGGGGGTGGGAGGGGAATGGAGACCGGGAGTGGGTGGGAGGGGAATGGAGACCGGGAGAGGGTGGGAGGGGAATGGAGACCGGGAGCGGGTGGGAGGGGAATGGAGACCGGGAGAGGGTGGGAGGGGAATGGAGATCGGGAGGGGGTGGGAGGGGAATGGAGACGGGAGGGGGTGGGAGCGGAGAGGTGTAAGGGAGGTTACGATTAACAGAGACGGGACTGGAGCAGGTCTAGCAGGGGAATGCAGACCGGGAGGGGGTGGGAGGGGAATGGAGACCAGGAGGGGGTGGGAGGGGATTGGAGATCGGAAGGGTGTGGGAGGGGATTGGAGACGGGGAGGGGTGGGAGTGGAAGGGAGACCAGGAGGGCTGCCGGGGACGTAGATGGTGTTCGGGAGAGAGAGTAAGATGGAGATGGGGACGGACGTAGAGGAGTGAGTGACGGAGACTTCAGGAGATGTAGGAGCTGGAGGGGGTGACGTGACGAGGAGAGGTTCAGGGGAGGTAGGTGGTGACGGAGACCGGGAGGATTAGAGGGGAGGTAGGGGATGACAGTGAAGTGGACGGGGTGCGTCAGAGACGGGGAGGAGTGCAGGGCAGGGAACGCATGACGGAGTCGGAGAGGGGTTTAGGGGAGGGAGGGGTGACGGAGACGGGGAGAGGTGTAAGGGAGGTTAGGATTAACAAAGACGGGGAGGGATATGGGGAGGGAGGGACGATTAAAACGGGGCGGTAGTGTAGGGTAGGGAGGGTTGAAGGAGTCGGGGAGGTGTGTAGGGTAGGGAGGGGTGATAGAGACGGGGAGGTGTGTAGGGGAGGAAGCGGTGATGGAGTCGGGGAGGTGCGTAGGGGCGGGTGGGTTGAAGGAGTCGGGGAGGGGAGCAGCGAGGGATGAAGTGGCGGGGATGTGGAGGGAAGTCTCGCGAGAGCGCGGGTCACGGAGTTGGCAGTGGGAAGGAGCGGTTAGCGGACGGGATTCCCATGACTAACCGAGTGACCCTGCCCACAGATCGATATTGGAAACCCCAACAACTTCGTCCACATGGAGGTGTTCGTTCCCAGTAACAAGCTGCCAGTTCTGGTGGCGATCCAGGAAAACTACAAGAATTGCGATCCGCTGGAACCCTTGGTCTGAGAAATGAGAGTTTGCTGACCGATGCCAACCCCTCGCTGTGCTTGCGGCCCACCCCTCGGGAATATTCCCCTCCCTCCCTACAAAGCTCGTCACACGGGGTAGTTGGGACATCCTTCAGCTACCCACTGCTTAATGCTGGGTTTGGTTCTTCCTGTCCACCTCCCCCAGACCCTACACACCCACCTCCCCCCCGCCAACTCACCGACACGTCCCGCGCTCCCGGAATACCAGCAGACCCACCTCTCCAGCTCGCTGAGGCCACCTGAACCGTCAGCTGTTCGACGCACAAGCTTTTCGCCAATAAAACTATTTGATCCGATTGGTCGTCTGGTCGTCTTTAACCATCCCCTCTTTCGGATGCTGGGGGGGGTGCAACGCTGCCGGGGCAGCTAGTGCGGATGTCTGAGGGGGAGTGCGGAGCTGGACGTCTGCGGGCCGCTGAACTACAGTCTCACGGAGATCCAATCGGAGGGAGGCGGTCACGGAGACAAGGGGAGGGGGCGCGGTTCGAGTTGGCGTGTGGAGGGGAATCACTGCGAGGTGTGGATGGTGTCAGCGGGAGAAGAGGGCGGGGTCAGTGGGAGGTGGGCGGGATGAGAGGAAATAGAGGGCGGAGTCAGTGGGAGGTGGGGGCGCGTCAGTTGGACGAGGGGCGGGTTTTGCGGGAGGAGAGGTCGGGATCAGTGGAGAGAGGGCGCGAGTGGAGAGAACGGTTCTTGTTGTACAATCTGCGGCAGGGAGCGCGTATGAGGGACACCATTCAATCAGGGCGGCGATCGAGATTTTCAAAGGCAGAGTTTCGGGGCAATTCACGAAGAAGAGCTCCGACCAGCGACCAGTCGGCGTCTGGGATTGGTTAGCAGGAGCAAGTTAAAGGAAGGCTGTGCCAAGCGCGGCGGCGGTCGTCTGCGTGGTGTTACGTACACGCAACCCTGGGGAGAGTACCTGTTACATGCTCGCAACCCTGTAAAGGTATCAGCAGCAACAGGACACACCTGACTTTGCAGTTAACAGTCACCATTTTATTAGTAACTGCTAAATATAGTAACTTAACCAGGTAATCAAAAGTTAGCAGCATTATGCATATATAGGAGTACAGACAAAGTTCGCTAAACAAAGGCAAGCTCAGGTGGTAATAGTTACACTCTTACGATGGTATGTTAGAAAGTTCGGTTCAGTTCCAATGCAGAGTTGTTGTTGTTGTGCTGAGGGAGATATTTGTAACCCAAGGCGAAATCCAGGATAGGAGGAACGCCAATAAACAAGTGTCGTCGATCTTCCCGCTGTCCTCCGAATCCTCGCTCGCAGCTTCACCAACAGTAGCTGATCACAAAGGGGGACCCGAGTTCGACCCGGGGAAGTGTGAGGTGGTACACTTCGGAAGGACAAACTCCAAGGCAGAGTACAAAGTAAAAGGCAGGCTACTTGGTAGTGTGGAGGAGCGGGAGGGGACATGTCCACAGATCCCTGAAAGTTACCTCCCAGGTAGACAGGGTAGTTAAGAAAGCTTATGGGGTGTTGGCAATGGAACAACTTTGCTACCGTCGGTTCGTTGCTCCGTTATCAATAATTATAACCCAAACATTCCAACTAAACAGAGCATCACCTCATCAGCTACCCACAGAGCAGCCATTTCATTATAACCCTGCAGAGAAGCCATTTTATATATGCAGTTAACATACAGTTAATAATGTGGACCCTACCATCGGTTACCCCTCCCCGTGCTACACGTTCCTCACCCTCACCCGCGGAGGCATTTCCCCGTCTCTCCACTGTATTCGTTTTGGAGTGACTTTTGACTGTCAATTTCTGACGGCAGTTTTGTGTCCTTTATGAGTTCTTGTACTGGTTGGCCGTTCTTGATTGCGGTTCCGACCGAGTCTTTAGTTCTGCCCGTTGCGCTGAGGTAACGGGAACCACGCTTCCTGACGTTAGTATTTCACGTCCGGGAACAACAGTCCACTCCAGCCATTGGAATTGCTCTTCCAATCATCGAGGGATAATCAGTTTTGCAGAATCAAATCTCTGGTATAAGAAGAAATTGCCATAGGTTTGGACCGCAACCCCGGGAGAATCTGTGATGCGGCGTCAAAGGACGGGTTGATGCTGCCCCCTAGTGTTCGTTCAGGGAGATATCCAGGTATATTGTGTTAGACAGTAGATTTCTGCAACGTACATGGACACAGGGTCTTAAACTATATTTTCCTGTGTGACTTCCATCATGTGTTTATCGTTATCATCTCGGATAAATGGTGTATTTGTAGCAGCGAATCTTAATGCAGGTGCAAACAATGACGGTGTTGATGTTTGAAACACTTTCAGTTCTTCATTAACAGCCACAGAGTCGGCTGAGCACTGAAAGTCTCTCAGGAGATTGCCAATCATCTGAGCAATTGCTGTTAGAACTGACACCATTGGTGTTAGCTTGTTAATACATTGATTGACAATAGTTTCAGCTTCAATCCTGGGTGTGTTCACTCTCTTGCTCTGTATTCAAGCAAACTATGGCACATTTGTCAGTCTTATTGTTTTATCGCTGTCCTCCTCACCTGACGCGCCAGGGGTCGCTGTAGTGCCCACGTCATGACTGGCCTGCAATTCCTCTGAGTTCGGATGGTGTCACTGTATCGGGATACTGCCCAAGTGTGGGCTGAAATAATTCGGAACTTCGGACGGGGCCGGCGACAGTGGGGTGGGGGGTGGGGGGCGGGTGACTCCCAGGCTGGAGCTTCAAAGTGGCGTCACTATAAGCGTCACCGGCAGGACCCCGCCCCTTTGAAGTCCCTGCTCAGTTTTCTTTTCACAATCATTCAGTTTGCTTCGGAGCTCCGCACAGTTCACTTCGATTGAATTGTAATCATAATGTTTGTCTTTTGCTCGTTCGGTGAATGCAGCGACCTGCTCTCTGGGCTCTGTACTGGCTCAATGCTGTTGGTTTTGCAGCGTGTCGCGGGCTTTTGCGCTTCTTTCCCAACCGATCAGTCGACGTCTTTACTCGCCTCTTCATCTGCCCACTGTTGATGAAACTGACCTCACGGTCTTATCTCCAAATTACATATTCCCGGTTTTCACTAACTCTCAGGAATTCTCTGGATTTCAGCCGATTCTCAATAACCTTACAATGGCGGCAATTCTATCTGATGCTTTCATTAATTTTATAAAACTGAGACGATGGTTAGACGGGGTTCTTCTTTTCAATCTTTTTCCGAAATATATATGTTCCATTTTTATATACTACGATCAGCTTTTATTTTTCTTCAGCTTTATTAATTCTATACATATTAATCTGTCGATGTTTTGTAATATTTTACAGCTGTAGAAGATTATGTACCAATGAAAAGATTCTAAAAATGAAAGTGATTTATTCAGGTGGCAGCTCTTAGTACGTTTCACAGATTTGGTTAATGTTTTAATTCGATCTTATTTTTACCTACTTTTGTTGCGTTTACCGCGATCTCGTAATGTTAATAGCTTGCAACCGAAGTTTCAATAACTTGTCCAGCAACCCAGAGTTTCCTCGCGGGTTTGCACGTGTTCTGCCCCATCACATGTACGTATGAGATCTCTCGTGAGATCCATCGGCCAGGAAGGTGGTGTTGCAACAGTCCCTGGAGAGCGCAGGGCATGCCGTGTCCCAGACCTCATGGTCATCCACTGCAAGCAAGGATGACCGCAGTTTGGGACACCTGATTGTACCACTGGACTCGGACCTCAGACAACCACCAGCACTATCCAATAGTGCCCTGGGCCCACAGCTTGTCGAGTTATTTATTTAAGCATAGGCCCGGCCGGCCCTTCGAGCTGCGCTGCCCAATCACGGGACAACTTACCGGCGACCAATTACGAGGCAAGGGAATAGATTTCTGAGCCTCTGGCTAGGATCTTTACCTCCTCGTTGTCCACGGGAATGGTACCGGAGGGTTGTAGGGAGGCGAATATTGTCCCCTTGTTCAAAGAAGGTAGTAGGGATAGTCCAGGTAATTACAGACCAGTGAGCCTTACGTCTGTGGTGCGAGAAATGTTGGAAAATATTCTTAGAGATAGGATCTATGGGCATTTAGAGAATCATAGTCTGATCACGGACAGTCAGCATGGCTTTGTGAAGAGCAGATCGTGTCGAACAAGCCTGATAGAGTTCTTTGAGGAGGTGACCAGGCATAAAGATGAGGATAGTGCAGTGGATGTGAACTACATGGATTTTAGTAAGGCATTTGACAAGGTTCCACACGGTAGGCTTATTCAGGAAGTCAGAAGGCATGGGATCCAGGGATGTTTGGCCAGGTGGATTCAGAATTGGCTTGCCTGCAGAAGGCAGAGGGTCGTAGTGGAGGGAGTACATTCGGATTGGAGGGTTGTGACTAGTGGTGTCCCACAAGGATCTGTTCTGGGACCTCTACTATTCGTGATTTTTATTAACGACCTGGATGTGGGGGTAGAAGGGTGGGTTGGCAAGTTTGCAGACGACACAAATGTTGGTGGTGTTGTAGATAGTGTAGAGGATTGTCGAAGATTGCAGAGAGACATTGATAGGATGCAGAAGTGGGCTGAGAAGTGGCAGATGGAGTTCATCCCGGAGAAGTGTGAGGTGGTACACTTTGGAAGGACAAGCTCCAAGGCAGAGTACAAAGAAAATGGCAGGATACTTGGTAGTGTGGAGTAGCAGAGGGATCTGGGGGTACATGTGCACAGATCCCTGAAAGTTGCCTCACAGGTAGATAGGGTAGTTAAGAAAGCTGATGGGGTGTTAGCTTTCATAAGTCGAGGGATAGAGTTTAGATGACGCGGTGTAATGATGCAGTTCTATAAAACTCTGGTTAGGCCACACTTGGAGTACTGTGTAGAGTTCTGATCGCCTCACAATAGGAAGGATGTGGAAGCATTGGATGTGGAAACAAGGGTACGGAGGAGATTTAACAGGTTTCTGCCTTGTTTGGAGTATGGATTATGATCAGAGATTAAGGGAGCTAGGGCTTTACTCTTTGGAGAGAAGGAGGATGAGAGGAGACATGATAGAGGTGTACAAGATATTAAGAGGAATAGACAGAGTGGACAGCCAGCGCCTCTTCCCCAGGGCATCACTGCTCAGTACAAGAGGACATGGCTTTAAGGTAAGGGGAGGGTAGTTCAAGGGGGATATTAGAGGAAGGATTTTTACTCAGAAAATGGTTGCTGCGTGGAATGCACTGCCTGAGTTAGTGGTGGAGGTTGATACGCTAGTGAAATTTGAGAGACTACTAGAGAGGTATATGGAGGAATCTAATTTGTGGGGTTATATGGGAGGCAGGGTTTGAGGGTCGGCACAACACTGTGGGCCGAAGGGCCTGTAATGTGCTGTACTATTCTATGTTCTATGTTCTAGTAACCCACCAACCGGTGGGAAGAGACCGACGTGGTCCCCGGGGAACGTACATGCTCCTTGCAGTCAGAGGTAGGAGTTGAACCCGTGTTGGTTGTGTGGTAAAGAAGTTGTGATAACCACCGATTCTCACAGGTTATTTCAAATGAGGAAGGCAATTATTACCGCCCGTTTCAAGTGCTTAAATTGTCACAGTCACCCTTACCGACCATGCCAAAGTGTATTCCAATGGCATATGATGCTTTTAATCCAAATCTCTTTCTTTTTTTTTTGTAATTTTTTTGATTGAAGTTCATCATCAAACAAACATTTCCATAAGATGTATTTCAGACATTGTACATATATATCATATAATCATATATATCACAAATCTCCACATAGTATTTATCTGAGGTATACACTTATAGAAAAGAGTGGAAAGAAAAAACAAGCAAAATGAAAACAAAACTATATACAAGTATGGAATAATCTTTTTTTACAATATATTCATTAATGTGTGAGAATAAAATCAGGCCTATGCGGCATTATGTAGTTAAACCATTTCTCCCAGTATGAATCAAATTGTTCCAGCTTATAATTAACAAATGCCGTTATCGTCTCCATTTTGGAAATGTCCATTGTAATTTCCATCCATGTATTTATGCTTGGGCTCTCTTGTGATAACCATTTCCTGGTAAGAGTCTTTTTACCAGCCACCAAAAGTATATTCATTAAATATTTATCTCTTCTCAACCATTCTTGAGGTATATACCCAAAATATATGGTCTTACTCTCTAAGGGTATTTCACATTTAAAGATGTCTTGTAGGGCATTGTGTATCCCCCTCCAATAGTCTTTGGTAACAGGGCTGTCCCAAAAATATGATAATGATTTCCATTTTGATTTCCACAATTTCTCCAGCAAACAGGGAGGTTACGATCATAATGGGAGTTCTGAGAGGGTGTAATAAAATATCTTATCAAGTTTTTCCATCCGAACTCCCTCCATTTCTGTGAACTGGTACACTTCCATTGATATCTCAATATTATTGTCCATTCTTCCTCAGATATAATGATCCCTCCTTCCGTCTCCCATTTTGTTTTAATGTATGAAGTCGAATGTGTGTTAAGATTTAACAAACCATTATACATACATGAAATGATTCTACTACCGTTATCTGAATTATACCCCGCGATGTGCGGCCCTCAGAATGCCCCGATTTCCCCCTCGCTATCTTCTTTTCGAATCTTCCCTCCCGCTAAGCAGAGTTCACTATCTCCTCTCTGTCTGCGGTATGTATATATATATATTTTTTTCCAATAAGTATTTTGTGCTTGAGATAGTGAGATGCGTATCACTGATGGTCAGTGGGGAAATTATCCCTCTAGAGTCTCACAGTTCAAATCCACTTGCCTTTCGCAGCATCTATCTTTATTCATTCCTGATCTCGGTGTCTAACTTTGTTCATTCCCGATTTATTAGGAGGATGAGGCGTGCCAGGTATAGGCAGAGGTTTGTGAATGCAAGGTGGGGATGGGGTGAGACTTCGGGATGGGGTATTGCTTTAGAATTGTCTACGTGTCCGAGGATACGTGGCACGGAGAGGTTTTGTAGGCCGTGGGGTGTTGCTGAGGGTCAGAGGGTATTTGGTGGGGACGTTCAGTCCAGCCGACTGCGTTTCGCAGGTTTGCGGACGGCACTGGAGCTTGCAATTGAGAATTGTTTTGTGTGGATGTGTTTGGGATTATAGATAGGGTTAAAGCGTCAGTCCGTGGGCAGCGGCGGAATTATCCGTTTTGTCTTTGTCGACCTGTTCAGTGGAAATTCAGTGCCATCGCACCATTCCACACTGGAATGCTCCACACCTTCATCACGTGTTTGATTAATCGTTTGTCTTTCTGTGAATGTCTGTTTCTGCATATCGTATCCGTGTGGGTGAAGTTTTCCTGAACCTCAACGCTCTGGCACTGAAGACCAGTTCGCTAATTGCTCCCCTGGCCAGCGGCAGGTCAAGCATTGAAGGGAGCGGAGGGCTTCTGTTGTGATGCACCGCTGCTGTTATGCCACTGGGCGGCGCACTGTTCCGATGTTTTGGCAGTGCGATGATGCAATACACTTCTCATCCGCGGCTCAGGGGCCGTCGCTGTTCAGGTGCTGATTTTATACAACTCCGTCATGGACGGTTTCTAAGGCGACTCCGAAAAGAGGAGGTTTGTGGTTTGGGGCTTGGAACTCCGTCCCGTAAAAATCCCAGTGGTAGAGAAATTCCAAAGGGCGCCCTAAAGTCCACATTCCCGACAGTATTTGCAGAACTTAAAAGACAGCCTGCACCCGCTGACAGTGTGCTTGGGAAGGGATCCTTGCCTTTATCAGTCGATGCGTTGAGTTGAAAGGTCAGAAAGTAATGTTGCACCTTCAGAAAAATTGAGTTTGGCCGCAACTGGAGAAAATTCGGGCCCCTTGTGCTGACTATTTTCTGAATGGAGTGAAGATATATTAAACAAAATACTGAGGTGCAAAGGGACTTTGGAGTCCTTTTGCGGGATTCCCAAAAGGTTAATTTGCAGGAGGATGAAGGCAAATGTGATGTTAGCATTCATGACAAGATGTCCAGGATAGAAAAGCAAGGATGTAAAGTTGAAAACTTATAACATTTATAAAACCTTTCTTGGTATTTGTCATTATTAATCATTGATCTTATGAAGTGTGTGAGGGCTGGCATTTGTTGTCATATGCTTGTGGAGGGCGAAAATTAAATTGAATTGACTATATTACCCTGATCCTTCACATAATGTGGTGTAAAAATCTTCACGTTACGTTTCCGTCTAAATGTGCAATGTGCAATTTGTAGTAATTGATAATAAATTGTATGTACCATGAGATTGGGACGGGTTATTGTTTTAGAATTGTGTATGTCTCGAAATGCCCACACCTTTTTGCAAACTGATTCAACGGTGCCTGATTTTCTTGGAATCGACGTTCATCATTAACCTATCTGTTCTGCGTGGGTGCAGATCCTGGCATTGGTTGTGTTCCGCATTTCCAGCCTATCTTTTAACTTCTCATTCCTTGTTGTCCCATTGCTTTCGTGCTAAATAGTTTTAATCATTCAGGCGGAGAACACTACTGAATAGAAATGGGTCATTTGGCTCAGCTAGTCCGTGACGAATAACCATGCGTCCTCGACCCATCGAACTGCATCCGGTCTGCTCGCATTTCACAGCCTTCATTATTGTGTACAATTCTTAGACAATAGACAATAGGTGCAGGAGTAGGCCATTCGGTCCTTCGAGCCAGCACCGCCATTCACTGTGATCAAGGCTGATCATCCACAATCAGTACCCCGTTCCTGCCTTCTCCCCAAATCCCTTGACTCCGCTATGTTTAAGAGCTCTATCTAACTCTTTCTTGATAGCATTCAGAAAATTGGCCTCCACTGCCTTCTGAGGCAGAGCATTCCATAGATCCACAACTCTCTGGGTGAAAAGTTTTTTCTTTAACTCCGTTCTAAATTGCCTACCCGTTATTCTTAAACTCCGGCCTCTGGTTCTGGACTCTCCCATCATCGGAAACATTTTTTCCTGCCTCTAGCGTGTCCAATCCCTTAATAATCTTATATGTTTCAATCAGATCCCCTCTCATCCTTCTGAATTCCAGTGTATACAAGCCCAGTCGCTCCAATCTTTCAACATATGACAGTCCCACCATTCCGGGAATTAACCTCGTGAACCTACGTTACACTCCCTCAATAGCAAGAATGTCCTTCCTCCAACTTGGAGACCAAAACTGAACACAATACTCCCGTTGTGGTCTTACCAGGGCCCTGTACAACTCCAGAAGGACCTCTTTGCCTCTATACTCAACTCCCCTATTCGTGAAGGCCAACGTGCCTTTAGCTTTCTTCACTGCCTGCTGTGCCTGCATGCTTACTTTCAGCGACTGATGAACAAGGGCACCTAGATCTCGTTGTACTTCCCCCTCTCCTAACGACACCGTTCAGATAGTAATCTTCTTTCTTGTTCTTGCCACCAAAGTGTATAACTTCACATATTATCCACATTAAACTGCATCTGCCATGCATTTGCCCACTCACCCAACCTGTCCAAGTCAACTTCCGTTCTCCTAACATCCTCCTGACATTTCACACTGCCACCCAGCTTTCTGTCATCTGCAAATTTGCTAATGTTACTTTTAATCACTTTATATAAATCACCCATGTATATTGTAAATAGCTGCGGTCCCAGCACCGAGCCTTGCAGTGCCCCGGTAGTCACTGCCTGCCATTCTGAAAAGGACCGGTTAATCCCTACTCTTTCTTTCCTGTCTGCCAACCAATTTTCTATCCATGTAACTACCCCCAATACCATGTGCTCTAATTTTGCCCACTAATGCATGTGACAGGACCCTGTTCAGGCTGAAATCCTCAACAGCATCGCTGAGCACAGTGATCCTGGGATCCAAGTTCATAGCGCCTCGGATGAGGCTACATGGGTCGATAAGCTGAGTAAGAGGGCATATAGAATGCTTGCTCTTATTCGTCGAGGCACTGAGTTCAAATGTCGAGGGTATGTTGCAACTTTATAAAACTCTGGTTCGGCCACATTTGGAGAATTGCGTAACGTTCTGGAGGCCTCACAAAAGGAATGGATGCTGAGCCCCCGGAGAGGGTGCAGAAGATGTTGAACCTGGTTTGGAGGGTATATCCTGTCACGAGAGGCTGCATAAACTTGGGTAGTTTTCTCTATAGCTTCCAGGGCAGAGGGAAGATCTGAAGGACGTTGGGAAGAGGCAGAGATAGATCAGACAGCGAGTACCTGTTTTTCATGGCGGAAATATCTCATAGCAAAGAGAAAGCAATGAAGGGCAGATAGAATAGACAGAATAGACAGCGAGTATCTGTTCTCCATGGCTGAAATATTCAACAGCAGAGGGAAAGCATTGAAGGGGAAATGGGACAGTTAGAGTGGACAGCGAGTTCCTGTTCTCCATTGCTGAAATCTCTAACATGAGAGAGAGAGAGAGCATTGAATGGGAAATGGGACAGATAGAGTGGACAGCGAGTTCCTGTTCTCCATTGCTGAAATCTCTAATATCAGAGAGAGAGAGAGAGAGCATTGAATGGGAAATGGGACAGATAGAGTGGACAGCGAGTTCCTGTTCTCCATTGCTAAAATCTCTAACATGAGAGAGAGAGAGAGAGAGAGAGAGAGAGAGAGAGAGAGAGAGAGAGAGAGAGAGAGCATTTCAAGGGACATGAGATAGCTGGAAGAGTGATGTGAGGGGCCAGTTTTGTACTTAGCGAGTGGTGGATGCCTAGAATGCGTTGCCTGGTCTCGGAGGAGAGGCCTTTGACGGACGTTTGGATCGGCACTCGAATGTAAGGAGGATGGAGGGATATGAGCATGGTGTAGGTAGGAAGCATTAGTGTCTGGCTGTTTTGGTTTGGTCTTTAGTTGGTTCGGCACAATATTGTGGGCCGAATGGCCTGTTCCTGCTCTGTACTGTTCTTTGGTCTAAGTTGCGGAACAGCGTGTGATTGATGGTTGTTGGTCAGTGGGAAAGTATCCGTCTTGTCGTTGACGATATCGTTACATAGTTCAGATCCTCCCGCCTTCCCTGGTATGTATCTTTACCAATCATTGATCTCATCAGAGTGTGAGGGGTGACAGGTATCGCCATGTCTCTGTGTGCACAAGGTGCGGTGTGTGCTGTGGGATTTGTTCGTGTGATTGTTTGAGATCTGTGTACCTGTCGGAATGTGTGTGGCGTGGGATTGGAGGGTGGAGGTCTTGAAGATCGTGAGGTGTTGCTGGGTGTCAAATTGTGTTTCACGGTGTACTGGGGTAACCGGGTGCGTATTCCAGGACTGATGGCGGAGCTGGGGGCACGCAGAGAGAAATTATTGTATGTGGCATGGCTCGGAATGATGCAGGGGTTAACGTTTTAATCATCCCTCTTGTGCCTGCCGATTTCATGAATGGAAATTCAGTGTAACTGCAGCCTGGCCCGCGCTCCGGTCAACCCGTTTCAAACGATTGTGTTTTTCTTGGAAGTTATGTTGATCATTAACTTTTCCTTGAGGTGTGTGACTCACCCCAAAGACAACGCTCCCTTTCTGAGGTGTGGGGCTCGAAACTGTTGACAGTACTCCAAGTGCGGCCTGACTAATGTCTCATGAAGGCTCAGTGTTACCTCCTGGCTCTGACCTTCTGTTCCACTTGAAATCAACGCCAACATTTCACCACAGACTCAGCCTGTGAATTAACCCTCTGCGAGTCTAGCCCGAGGAATCCGAAGACGGTTTTGTACCTGTGAGGTTTGAATTCTCTTCCCATTCAGACAATAGTCTGCTCTATTCTGCCTTTTACCAAGATGCATTATCATAACTTTCCCAACACTATTCCATCTGCCACTGTTTTGCCCGTTCTACCAATTTTGTCCCGCTGCAACGGCATTATTTCGTATTTTTCGCAAACTTTGCCACAAGGCCGCCAATCCCCGATCTGAATCATCGACAAGCAACATAAAAAGTAGCGGTCTCAATGCCGACCCCTGAGGAACACCGCTAGACACCGGCGGCCAAACACAAACAGCCCCCTTTCTACCCACTCGCTGCCTCATGCCTATCAGCCAATCCTCTATCCATCCAGCACATTTGCTGTTACACCATGGACTTTATTCTTGTTAAGCAGCCTCATCTGAGGCAGCTTATAGCATGTTTTATTAAACTGAAATAAATGACATCCTCTGGCTCTCCTTTGCCCGTCCCTGTTATTTCCTCGAGGAATTCTAGCAGGTTTCCCTATTCAGAAAGCAGGCTGACTTTGTCTTCATTGATCTTTCGTGTCCAGGTATCCCGAAACGTCGTCCTCGATGATGAACTCCAACACGTCCCCAACCACTGAGGATAGGCTAACTGGGCGATAATTTCCTCTCTTCTCTCTTTCCCCCCTTCTTGAAGTGTGGACTGACATTTGCAAACTTCCACTTCTCCTGGACCACGACGGTATCAAGTAATTCTTGAATGATCACGAGCAATGCATCAGTTATCGCGTCATTGCAACCTCCCTCCGGACTCTGGGATGTAGTCCGACTGGTCCAGGTGACTTATCCGCCGGAAGACCTTTCGGTTTGCGTCACAGGTTCTCCTTCGTAATAGCAATGGCACTTCCTGCCCTGGTCCCTGATACTGACCGACCACTGGCATCTCGAGGCCTCCCCAGTGAAGTCTGACACAAAGTGCCCATGCAGTTCATCTGCCATTTCCTTGCACCCCATTACAGCCTCACCAGCATCATTTTCCAATGATAATACGTCAACCCTCACCTCTCTTTTACTCCTTATATATCTGAAAAAAACCTGATATCTTGCTTTATATAATTGTCCAGTCCGCCCTCGTATTTCATCTTTTCCCTTCTTATAGCTTTTTTTCAGTTGCCTTTTGTTGGATTTTAAATGCTTCCCAATCATCCAGCTTCCCACTCACGTTTGCCACCTTGCATGCCCTTTCCCTGGCTTGTATACAGTCGTTAGCCTCCCCCTGTCAGCCACGGTTGCCTACCCCTGCCACTTGCGAACTGCTGCTTCTGTGGGTCATCTCGATCCCGCGCCTTGTGAACTATTTCCAGAAACTTCTGCCATCCCTGTTCCGCCGTCATCCCGGCCACTCTTCCCCTCTCATCCACCTGGGCAAGCTCCTCTCTCATGCCTCTGTAATTCCCTCTATTCCATTGCGATGCCGATACATGTGAGTTATGCCTCTCCCTCTCAAGCTGCAGTTATGAATTCCATCATATTATGACCACTGCCCCCTCAGGGTGTCTTTGCATTAAGCTGACTAATCAAATCTGGGTCACTACACAACACTCGATCTAAGATAGCCTTTCCCTGAGTAGGCTCAAGAACAAGCTGCTCTCAAAAGCCACCACGTAGGCACTCAGCAAACTCCCCCTCTTCCGATCCGACACCAACTGGATTTTCCCAGTCGCCTCCCAGATTGCAGTCACCCATGACAACTGTGTCATTTCCCACATGACACGTCCTTTCCAGCACCATTCACAGTCTCAATCCCATATCCAGGCTGCTATTTGGAGGCCTATATATATGATTCCCATAATGGTTTTTCACCTTTGCCATTTCATATCTCCGCCCACAAAGAGTCAGCATTCTCTGATCTTATATCGCCACTTTTTAAATATACAATTCCACCTTTTACCAACAGAATCACACCACTGCCTGTGCCGTCCTGCTTGAACTTTCGATACAAAGTCTATCCCTTGATGTTAAGCTCCCTACTATGGCATTTTTTCAGCCACGGCTCCGTGATGCCCACAATGTCACATCGAGCAATTTTAACTGAGCCACGAGTCCGTCCGCCCAAATGGGATTGCTGCGCGCGTTTAAATACAGCACCTTCAGTCCTGCATTCTCCGCCCGTTTGAGTTTTGCCTCTGTGGTCCAGTTTAGCAGTTTGCTCTGTCTGCATCTGTGCCCAACCATTGGCCTGTCCTTCCGTACATTCACGTGACACCCGTCATCCACTTGCTGGCACATCCTCAGCTCTATTAGACTGGTTCCCGTCGCCCTGCCATACTAGTTTCAACCACTCCGAGCAGCTGCAGAAACATCTGCCCGCAGGAATATTTGTCCCCCTTTGATTCAAGTGCAACCCGTCACTTTTGTACAGAACCCCCTTGCCCCAGAAGAGGTGGCGACTTCATTTTGTTCCTATACTCAGTGCCGCGTGACACAGGCAGCAACCCCGAGGTTACTACCCTTGAGGTCCTGCTCTGCT
Organism: Hemitrygon akajei; assembly: GCF_048418815.1. Taxonomy (NCBI): domain Eukaryota; kingdom Metazoa; phylum Chordata; class Chondrichthyes; order Myliobatiformes; family Dasyatidae; genus Hemitrygon; species Hemitrygon akajei. The sequence goes on along the minus strand of NW_027331944.1, from coordinate 1,779,437 downwards.
CCTCCCTCTTCCCAGGCCCTGGTATATCAGTTTAACCCATTCCCAGCAGGTCTAGCAAACCTGCCCTGAAGGATATTGGTCCCCTCTTGTAGTGCGACCCGTCCGGTTTGTATTGGTGTCCCCTGCCCTCACCGCCGCGTGGCCCAGGCAGCAGTCCCGAGGTGTGACCTGTACACAAAGGACGGGCTGCACTCGAATCCCCGGGGGACCAATATCCTGGCGGGGAGATTTGCTTAGGCTACTGGGGAGACTTTAAACCGGAATGCTTGGGGGTGGGAATCAAATTGAAGAGACTAGAAGAGAGGAGGCTAGTTCACAAATCGAGAAAGCTAGTAGAGAGTGTGTGAGGGAGGATAGGCAGGTGACAGAGTAGAGGAGCACTCGGACCGAAGATGTAGGGGAGAAGGATGAAAAAGATAATAAATTTGTTTGCACCGTTAGGGATAAACAGAGAGTAAGAGGTGGAGAACGTCTTAAATGCATCTATTTTAATGCTGGGAGCATTGTAAGAAATGTGGGTGAGCTTAGAACATGGATTGATACCTGGAAATATGACGTTGTAGCTGCTATTGAAACATGGTTGCAGGAGGGGTGTGATTTGCTGTGATCTGTCTGAGGGTATTTGGTGGGGACGTTCAGTCCAAACGACCGCCGGTACTGGAGCTTGCAGTTGAGAATTGTTTTGTGTGATTGTCTTGGGATTATAGATAGGGTTAAAGTGTCAGTACGTGAGCAGCGGCGGAATTATCCGTTTTGTGTTTGTCGATCTGTTCAGTGGAAATTCAGTGCCATCGCACCATTCCACCAGTGGAAAGCGGCCAGTGAGTGAGTGGGCCAGTGAAGGAGTGGAGATCTGAGGCTTTGACTCGAGAGTCTTCGGCGAGCAGAGGCTGAGGACGAGCTTCACTCCAAGTGAGGTAAGGCCGGGTAAGTTCCTTTCAAAGGAGAAAGTTTCTAAAGTTGAGGCAAGTATTGGGTAGGTCATGGCAGCTGAGATCGGCCCCTTTGTTTTGTTCAACCTGCAGCAAGTGGGAAATCAGTGATAATTCCAGTGTCCCTGACGACTATGTGTGCAGGAAGTGTGTCCAACTGCAGCTTCTGGCAGACCGCATTGAGCGTCTGGAGCTGCGATTGGATTCATACTGGAGCATCCGCGATGCTGAGAAAGTCGTGAATAGCACGTTAAGTTAGTTGGCCACACCGCAGGTAAAGGCTACACAAGCAGAAAGGGAAGGGGTGGCCACGAGACAGCGTAGTGCAGGAGTCCCCTGAGGTCATCTCCCTCCTAAACAGATATACTGTTTTGTACACTGTTGGGGGAGATGTCTCATCAGGGGAAGGCAGCAGCAGCCGAGTTCATGGCACCATGGGTGGCTCTGCGGCACAGGAGGGAAGGAAAAGGAGTGGGAGAGCTATAGTGATAGGGGATTCGATTGTAAGGGGAATAGATAGGCGTTTCTGCAGCCGCAAACGAGACTCCAGGATGCTATGTTGCCTCCCTGGTGCAAGGGTCAAGGATGTCTCTGAGCGGCTGCAGGACATTCTGGAATGGGAGGGTGAACAGCCAGTGGTCGTGGTGCACATAGGTACCAACGATATAGGTAAAAAACGGGATGAGGTCCTACAAGGTGAATTTAGGGAGTTAGGAGATAAACTAAAAAGTAGGACCACAAAGGTAATAATCTCTGGATTACTACCAGTGCCATGTGCTAGAAATAGGAGGATATTTCAGATGAATACGTGGCTTGAAAAATGGTGCAAGGGGGAGGGATTCAAATTTCTGGGGCATTGGAACCAGTTCTGGGGGAGGTGGGACCAGTATAAACGGGATGGTCTGCACCTGGGCTGGACTGGAACCAATGTCCCAGGGGGAGCATTTACTACTGCTTTTCAGGAGGATGTTCAAGGGCTAAGAGTGTTGTAAAAACAAGCCTAAAAGCTTTGTGTGTCAATGCGAGGAGCATTCGTAACAAGGTGGATGAATTGAATGTGCAGATAGTTATTAATGAATATGATATAGTTGGGATCACAGAGACATGACTCCAGGGTGACCAAGGTTGGAAGCTCAACATCCAGGGATATTCAATATTCAGGAGGCATGGACAGGAAAGAAAAGGAGGTGGGGTAGAACTGCTGCTTAGAGAGGAGATTAACGCAATAGAAAGGAAGGACATTAGCCTGGAGGATGTGGAATCGATATGGGTAGAGCTGCATAACACTAGGGGCAGAAAACGCTGGTGGGAGTTGTGTACAGGCCACCTAACAGTAATAGTGTGGTTGGGGATGGCATTAAACAGGAAATTAGAAATGTGTGCAATAAAGGAACGGTAGTTATAATGGGTGACTTCAATCTACATATAGATTGGGTGAACCAAATTGGTAAGGGTGCTGAGGAAGAGGATTTCTTGGAATGTATGCGGAATGGTTTTCTGAATCAACATGTCGAGGAACCAATTAGAGAGCAGGCCATTCTAGATTCGGTATTGAGCAATGAGGAAGGGTTAGTTAGCAATCTTGTCGTGCGAGGCTCCTTGGGTAAGAGTGACCATAATATGGTGGCATTCTTCATTCAGATGGAGAGTGACATAGTTAATTCAGAAACAAAGGTTCTGAACTTAAAAAAGGGTAACTTTGAAGGTATGAGACGTGAATTAGCTAAGATAGACTTTAACGTACTGAGGACGCGTTGCGACATTGAGATACCACTTCTATTCCGCATAAACACATCTTCACAATGTGCAACGGGTGCAGCTCCTGAGGGAGAATGTGAAGGAACGGGAGCTGCTGTTCCTTGAGCTTTGACTTACACGGGACAATGAGGAGGTGACAGGTAGAAGCTACAGAGAGGGAGTCACCCCGAGATGAAGGGGGAAGTATAATGTGTGACCTGCAGGAGAGGCAAAAGAGATAAACAGGTGGAGCAGTGCCCCCTTGTGGCCGGACCCCTCAATAATAGGCGTGCCACTTCAGATGCATTTGGTGGTTTGCCGGTTGTGGAGATTACCGGGAGGAAGGTACTGAGACAGGCTCTGTGACCCAGAAGGGGATGGTGAAAGGGGAGTGCAATAGCGATTGGGGATCCTCAATTAGAGGATCGGAACTCATATTCAGTGGACATGGAAGAGACACCCAGTTGCGCTCCGAATCCATGGTTTATCATGAAGGAGTCGCCGCTGCTCTGTTCTTATCTGATGCAGCCTATCGGTCTGCCTGGTGGACTGAGAACCCTTTGGGCTGGAACGCGACATTCAGAGTGTGGCAGGGGAGCCGTCTCAGTGAAAGAGAGGACTCAGAAATCATTTGTGTCCCTTCGAAATAGCAATCTTGTCCTTAGGCCCCGTGCTGTGCTCTCTAGTGAATGTACAACGGCCAGGAAGATGCGATGGAACAGTGGTTGTGTTCCCATAGCTTCACTGTCGCCTGATGCCCACCGCACCCAGTCCTCCCCTGGTCGACCTCGCTTCTCCGGAGGAATTCCGCTCACTTCCAGGTGCAGTACTTGCATTGCTGGGAGTCATCTTCGACGAGTCCTTACTGCTCTTGTGGAGTTCGTATGATCGCCGGTGCCTGCAGAGAATTCGAGTGTTTTTGTGCTTAATTGGCAGAAGACTGCGACGATAACAGCTCAGAAAATGCACATTTTGTAGAATTGTGGCCTTCCAGAGATTGTCGCCGTATATCGCCAGTGGCATTTTAATTATTACACGGTCTGTGCAATGTTTACAAATCGGACAGGGCGAAGTTAAGGAGACAGAAAAGATCCTGGAGAGAGAAGGAGACGAGTTGCGAGATCAGACTGCAAGGTTTGAGCGGCTCAGGGACCGTGTGACCATTGCTCCCATTCTGACCTCGTCTCCGCATTCCGACACTGCCCCCTTGTGGTGACACTGTGCCTCCTGCTTTCTGTGCTGTTGTTCTTTCAACTTTGCCAATGGAAGTACGGCCGTCACTGTATTGCCACCGGCGCCAGTTATCACAGTGTGCAGTTGTGCCTCTTCTTTTGTCATGCCCAGTCACTGAAATTCCTGCGTGAAGCTGTCTAATACAGAAATACCTTTCTCATACGTCGGGAATAATATTTGGACGATAAATGAGAGACACCTCTGCATTATCGCCTCTTTAAATTGGTTCTGCAAACGGGTAGCATGTCTTTCGCTTGTTAGTTGTTGTTTGTTAGAGCTGATCCTCAAGAGGACAATTTGCAACAACAGCCGCTGTTCCCAGTGATACACTGAACACAATCTAATTTGCAGAAATGGTGTTTAAGTGGCATTTGCTTCGTTTATGCTGATATTCGGGAGGACTTTTTTGGTCTACGTGGCGAACACGGTTATTTTGGCTTGAAACTCCAGCATCTCTGAAGACAAGTATCATGGTGGTTTTAGCACAAATCGGTAAAACCTGGGGAGGTTGGAGGGAGAGGGTGAAGTGGAGATCTGGAAGAGATAAAGTGCTGAGATGGGGGAATACAATAGGAAAGGAAATAAGACCATGGAAGAAAGGGAAGGGAGAGGAGAACCAGATGGAGGCGATGGGCAGGGAAGGAGATAAAGTGAGAGAAGGAAAAGGGAACGGGGAATGTCAGAGGAGAGCCGAGCAGAGAAGTGACAGAAATGGACCAAGTGAAGTTGAGGACAGGTGGAAGATAGAGGCAAAGCTGATGAAATTGATCAGTGGAATAGACTATCCATGCTGACTATCCCTAATCAGATTGTGTCTCTCCAAATGACCATAAATCCTGCCTCTCGGAATCTTCCCCATCAACCTGCCCACCACTGAAGTAAGACTCACTGGTCTACCATTTCCTGGGTTAATTTAATTATTCGTTCATTCATCTTTGTCTTCAATTTACTCATTTATGTGCTTCGTCTGTCTGTCTGTTTGTTTATTCTGCAGCTACGTTCGCCCGGAGAATAGAGACGATTGTCTCACCAATCCGCACTGGTAAAGTGCACCACAGCGAGAGGAAGGACAGATCGGGGCTGTATTTTGGACAGTATTTTAATAGGCAAATGACACCTGAGTCATTGACTCAGAGACGGGGGTTTCACTGTCACGTGACAGCTGAAGGATTATTGTTCAACTTAGCAACTAAATCAAAGTCAAAGTAAAATATATTATCAGTTTACATACATACACGTCAGCACAAGCACCCTCAGATTCTTTTACTGTGAGCATATTAGCAAATCTATAGAACTGTAACTCTAAACAGGATCAGTGTAACTGTGCAAATGCAGATATAAATAAATAACAAGAAATCACGACTATGAGATAACAGGATAACAGGGTCCTTAAATCGGAGTAGTAATCTCCTTTTGTTGGAGAGTCTGATGGTTAACGAGTAGTAAGAGTTCTTAATTCCGGTGCTGCCAGTCCAAAGTCAGCGTCACATTCCTCCCTCATACAAGCAGCGAGAAAACAGGTCGTGAGGATCGAAGGTGCTGGGGAGCAGCAGGTACAGAGGGGATGTCAGGGGTGATTTATTTACTCAGAGAGTTCTGAGTGCTTGCAATGCGCTGCCCACAACTGTACTGGAGACGGATACGATAGGGTCTTTTAAGAGACTTTTGGATGGGTACACGGAGCTTAGCAAAATGGAGGACTATGGGTAAGCCGAGTAATTTCTGAGGTAGGTTCATGTTCGGCACAACATTGTGGGCCGAAGGGCCTGTATCATGCTGTAGGTTTTCTATGTTTCTAATACAACAGCCGTTCAGTAAAGATCACTGTCCAGGGCAAGTGAAAGTTTCCATCGATATTCCACTTCCAGCCACCGCATCAACTTCTCAGCAATTTTATTCTGCAGTTTTCACGCTGTTTTATTCTGTCTACTTCATCCGTCAGGAAAAAAACACGTTCATCCGGAACAGGGATGGTGGAACAGCGTTACAGATATACGAGAGGTGGTAGCGGGGTTTAATTATCAATCAAGCTCCCGGACTTCTTTATGTCAAATTTCCGGAGATCTACATTTAAGTCTATAACGAATAAGGTCCCAAGCTTGCCAGAGCATTTTAACGCTTCAGTTAAAATAATGGAGAACCCTGCCGGTTTATCTGCCTCTGTCACAGAGGGGCGTTCTGCACCATATGCTTGTAAACAGGATTGCCCACCGCTTCTCTTCACACCGGCAACTTCACTTGGAGTCACCGCCGACTGTGCACTGAAGCTCCTGAAAATTTGAGAAGTTTTGAGATCTCTACTCTGTTTCTCAGTGTGCAGATCTCCTTTTCATAAACTCCAATTTGTTTGCCTTTCAGGCTAATATGTCGGTCACAATGGTAACCTGGTCTACAGAGTCCCAGCTGATGTGATTGAACTGCAGTGGAAAGGAATAATTCAATTCCTCTTTCAGTTCTATCTGCTGGACCGGTGTCTTGTCTCAATATAAACATCAACTCTTACACGCTCAGAAAAAACGATAAAGTTGTATTCACCTGTGACACTTAAGGCGCAATTCAGATAAAACATGATTAGAAGACATTTAACATCAATATCTCGATTTTCATGAAAAACCTAGTCTGAACATAACTCGTCTGAACAGAAATGCCACAGGAAATTATAGACGTGCTGTCAATATTGATCGCAGCAGCGACAGTGCAGAGATCTACCTGCAAGTTAATTGTAGGTAGACAGTTGCTCATTCCATTCGTTTACATTCAATATTACCGATCACAGAAACAGCATACAATCTCTATTTATGTTGCAGACGGGTCAGACAACATCGGGATTAAGCCGTAGGGTCCGGTTGTCATAGACACTCTCACAAGACTTAAATTAACTTGTTCTGTCCAGTCAGTTCCCAATGCTGACTATAGATGGCGCAATGGATCATATTATCAGCAGGCAGGACAGGGCGACACCATCGAGTCAGTTATCAAAGTTGCCTGTGGAAATGGTAGTTGCCAAGTTCAGAACAACGTAACCGTGAAACACAGCGGCCTTTCTGTAAAGATCAGTCTGCCACGTAAAGAAAATCTTCTGCTGATATTGCACTTCAATCGACCTCTTCATCGTCCAAGTGATTTTATTTTATTTTGCAATTTTGCAATTTTCATGCTGTGGTCTTCTGTCGACGTCGGTCACCAGAGGGAAAAAATATATGTAGTGAATATGGAGCAGAGTTCCAGATATCATAAGGGGTCTGGTGGGATTTATTTATAAGTCAATTTGCCGGAAATTTAAATATTAATTTAAGTGCAAGGCGAATAATATTTCATGTTTCCCAGAGGATAGAGAACTAAAGAGCGGGTAGAACTCTCCGGTTAAAATTATGGAGTGCCACGTCGGCCTTTCTGCCTCAGTAACCGAGGGCCGGTGCTTGTCATCAGGATCGCTCAAAGCCGCTCTTCACAGTAGCAGCTTCACTTGACATCACCACATATTGTCGAGTGAAACTCCTGACGTTTTGAGAAGTAGATGCGTTTCTCAGAATACAGATCCCCGATCAGCGCAAGCCTGACTTCACTAAGTTAAGGAAGCTACCCCTTTGTGAATAAAATGCAGCCGCCGGACACAGTGAGCGAACCAATCTTGGAGCCAATTACCGGGGGTAGGAGTAACATCACATTAAGGGGTTGAAACACAAACCGCTGGAAACACTCAGCAGGTCGGGTAGCATCTGTGAAAGGAGAAGCAGCAGTCGAGATTGCAATGCAGGACGGGAAGGCGGGGAACAACAAAGCGGCAGTAAAATATAAAATTAACCTTCACCGGAGCGGGAGGGACATGGGGCCGAAGGGATTCGTCCAGCAGTTCTGACAGAGGATCTTTGACTTGAAATCTTAAACATTCCTTCTCCACAGAGGCTGCCTGACCATCTGAGTGTATTCCGGGATGTCCTTTTTCTTGATATTTCCAACATCCCCAGCGCCTACGTTGTCATAAAATTCAGTCAAATCCAATTTATAGGCTAAAGGAAAGATCTCTTCAGGTATCCCGTCCTGATGGGTGACCGCTGGGAGATCCCGCTTTTTCAGGTGATCGAAGCTTATGTCCCAGCAATGCGGTCTCCCACTCCACGCCGGGTCTCACCGCTCTCTGTCTGTAAATCCGTCAAGACCGTACACCCCTCTATCCGAACCTCCCCTCCCCTTTACCCTTCCCTTTCTCTGAAGCACCCGGCAAGCATTACACATCTCCCCATTTCTGTCCCCTACAACCACCCTGTCTCAGTAAACACCTTAATTGCTGTTTCCATTAGGGTCTCTGTAACCCTCTCCGGTCCCGATTACCTTCCCCATCTCTGTTACTGCCTACACTGTTAATGTTCCGTCAGAGTCTCTGTAACTCTCTCTTGTCCCGATAACCTTCCCCATCTCCGTTACTGCCCACACTGTTAATGTTCCGTCAGAGTCTCTGTAACCCTCTCCGGTCCCGATTACCTTCCCTATCTCCGTTACTGCCCACACTGTTAATGTTCCGTCAGAGTCTCTGTAACCCTCTCCGGTCCCGATAACCTTCCCTATCTCTGTTACTGCCCACACTGTTAATGTTCCGTCAGAGTCTCTGTAACCCTCTCCGGTCCCGATAACCTTCCCCATCTCTGTTACTGCCTACACTGTTAATGTTCCATCAGAGTCTCTGTAACCCTCTCCGGTCCCGATTACCTTCCCTATCTCTGCTACTGCCTACACTGTTAATGTTCCGTCAGAGTCTCTGTAACCCTCTCCGGTCCCGATAACCTTCCCCATCTCCGTTACTGCCCACACTGTTAACGAAACTTTTAAGATTCCCGGGGAGATGTGAACATTCTGTTGTGAAGATGCATTTTTTTTTTACCCGCTTCGTTACTATTTGTGGATGGGACAGAATTGCAAGATGAAATCCGTTGTGTTTGGGAAATTCTGTTCTGATTTCAGGAATCATCTACCCAGGGTGGAAGTTGAAGTCCCATGGAAAACAACGTTAAGGTTGAAGTTCCTTGTGACGAACAAGGGAATTCCTCAAAGAAGAACATGGATAAATGACGACAAACACATCCAGGATAATGACAGGAGGTCTCAATCTTCAGAAAAATCTAATCTGAACATAACCCATCTTCACAGAAACGGCACAGGAAAATATAAATGTACCCTAAGCAATGATTTCAGTTGTGACCGCGTTGAGATCTACCTTCAAGTGAACTGTAAGTTTGCAGGTAGCTCATTACGTCAAATTGCTGTCCGGATTACTGATTACAGAAACAATGATTACGGATGCTGACACTAGAGGGCGCAATGGGACAAGTTATGTGCAGACAGGACAGGACTACGCCACCGAGTCGGTAATCAACGTTGACCATAGAAATTATACTTATCAGGTTGAGAACAAAGTAACCATCAAACACAGCGGCCTTTCTGTAAAGATTACAGAGCAGGGCAAGAGAAAGTTTCGGTCGATATTCCACATCCAACCACCGCTTCGACATCTGAGCAATTTTATTTTGCAATTTTCATGCTATTCTATACTGTCTACTTTAATCGTCCAGAAAAAAAGCTGGGTGGTCAGGGACGAGGACGATGGAGCATATATACCAGAGGGCCTTAGGAGACTGTCATGGTCCGGTCCGTGAAATTCCAATTGATGTTCACGGTCCGATTCACGGTCAGCTCCTTATTCCAGTTTTTTCATGTTTCTTCAGCTTCTGTTGAAGCAGCTGATTCGTGTTTGGGCTGGCCTCATAAATAGCTACAGGATTCAGCCTCTGGCTGCTGGATTGTTCCTGTCCAAACCCCCTGTCTGTGTCCCTTCTCTGCACCTTCCTCCTGGAGCCTTGCCTCGCCGGGTTCTGGAGTCCGAGCCCGAGTCAAGACGCAGGTTCTGGGTCCTTGTTCAGTCTCTGGCTCGGAGCCCAAGCCCAGGCTCCTAGTTCCCAGTTCCATGTCCTGGTTTCTTATCCTAGTCAGGTCCCAGCCCAGGCTCCTAGTCCCCGGTTCCATGTCCTGGTTTCTTATCCTAGTCAGGTCCCAGCCCAGGCTGCTAGTCCCCAGTTCCATGTCCTGGTTCCCTATCCTAGTCAGGTCCCAGCCCAGGCTCCAACTTCCCAGTTCCATGTCCTGGTTCCCTATCCTAGTCAGGTCCCAGCCCAGGCTCCTAGTCCCCAGTTCCATGTCCTGGTTCCCTGTCCTAGTCAGGTCCCAGCCCAGGCTCGGAGTCCTTGTCTCGTCCAGGGCCAGTGTCATGTCCAGCGTCCTTTCTTCCTGTTCTTCCCCTGCTTCCTTCTCACGCCTAGTCCTGTTCCTGGTAGTTCAGTGTCTGTGTCTGGCTTTTGGGTCCGCTCCCGACGCCCACATTATGACAGAGACATAGTTATAAGTCAAAGTGCCGGGTTTATTTTAAAACCAGTTTGACTTAGATGATCATTTACGTCAACGGCGAATAATGTCCCAAGCTTGCCGGAGCATTTCAACTCTGAAGCTAAAATAATGGAGAAACGCGCCGGTTTATCTGCCTCTGTCACAGAGGGACATCCTGTGCCCAATGCTTGTAAACAGGATTGCCCACCGCTTCTCTTCACACCGGCAGCTTCAGTTGGAATCGCCACCGACTGTGCAGTGAAGCTCCTGAAGTTTTGAGAAGTAGATCTCAGTGTTTCTCAAAGTACAGATCTCCGAGCAGGGCGGGCGTGACTTCACGAAGAGAAGGAATCGATCCCTTTGTGACTGAAATTCAGCCGCTGGACATACTGAACGAACCAATCTTAAATCAAATTAAAATATGCAGGCAAGGAAAAAGAGGCAAACGAAATAAAAGGCGTCCTCTCCATGATTCCGTACGACTGTAGCCGGGAACCCCTTTTCATAAACTCCACGTCATTTGCCATTCAGGCCAATCTGTCGGTCCCGATTGTAACCGGGTCTACAGAGCCCAACTAATAAGATCGGACAGCAGTGGGAAGGAGCAATTCCATTCCTCTTTCAGTTCTATTGACAGAGCCCGTGTCTCGTGACAATGTAAACATCAACTCTTACAGTCCTCAGGAAGAGAACAATAAAGTTGTATTCACCTGTGACGCTAAGGACACCATTCAGATAAGAGATGGTTAGAAGACACCTGACCGAGACAATATCTCTGCTTTCTGAAAAACCTAAGGGTCGGCACAACATTGTGGGCCGAAGGGCCTGTACTGTGCTGTACTGTTCTATGTTCTATAGAGGAGATACTGAGTTGCTTTGACCGTATTTCTGGTTCAATTTTGAACGGCTGAAAAAATGAGGAAATGATGACCACAGCTTCCCATTCTGTTTTCTGTCATTAGCAGACACTATAGTTTGAGACATTGCTACAGAGCAAACGAATTCAATTAGAACTCGAACCTTCCTTTGCTCCAGCACCAGCAGGGAATGGCCGATGTGTGCACTGTCTGTAGAATGCAGCACAGTTACTCGCCAGGACTATTCTGCGGGATCATCCCGACCACCATTCACACCACTACCAACTACCTCATCCCCAACTAACAACCCTGCTCGCACAGAGGGCGAAGGTCAGCAAGGAAAATGAGGAACAAGGCGATTAAACGTCACTTTTGCCAGCAAGACAATCTTTTGGACTCCACGGAGAGACAAGATTCTTTCTCGCTGCCCATTCCCTTCAGGAAAGATGAAAGAGACATTGCAGGGTCACAGTCCTCCTGTCCCTCTGCAAGAATGATCACAGTGGGTGCGGCCTCTGCTGTACAGCTCCCCAGTACAGGGTTCAATCGCAGTGTGTGTGTGTGTGTGTGTGTGTGTGTGTGTGTGTGTGTGTGTGTGTGTGTGTGTGTGTGTGTGTGTGTGTGTGTGTGTGTGTGTGTGTGTGTGTTTAATCAATGCGCTTGGGAAACTTGCTGGCGGATTTGTCTTGTGACCTATAGTTTAATATTCATTACATTCCCATGGAACTGATTCAATGCTTGAGAGTGGATTGAGAGTGTCTTGTGTGGGGTGTGAGTATTATACTCAGTACAAGCTCCAACCATGATGGAAAAAGAAGCTATTATTTATATCGATGTGTAACCCTGTCTGTATTTAGTTCAGCATGATCTTGGGGGTTGGGGGAGCGATCGATAGAGGAGGAACCGGTTTGCTTTGACCGTATTTCTGGTTCAATTAGAACTGCTGAATAAATTGTGGAAGTAATTACCGCAGATTCCCAATTCTCTCTTACCTATTGTTAGCAGACTGTGCAGTGTTAGACCCGGCTACAGAAGAAGCGAATGCAATTGCAAGATGCAAGTTCCTTTCCTCAGCATAATGGCCGATGTGTGCACAGTCTATAGAATGCAGCATAGTAACCTACCAGGACTGTTCCACGAGAATCCCCGGGCTACCACACACACCACTAACAACTAATCCTCCCCTACCAACTACCCCATCCTATATCTCAACAACCGTTCCCGATCTGAGGGCGAAGGTCAGCAAGGGAAAAGAGGAACAAGGCAAGTAAAGACTACTTTTCTTCCCAAGATTCCCCGCCACTCGGAAACCTCTCTGAGCTGCCTGCATCACGGTGCGGGTCCGATTCCCGGAATTCCCTCCCTGAGACAACTTTGGGAGCAGCTTTCCCAGACAGCGTATGACAGTTTAAGTGGGGAGCCGACCACAAACCGCTCAGTGACGGGTTTGTTCAGGGAGGGGTGATAAACTCCTGCCTTGCCAGTAACACTCAGATGCATCCCTTAAATAATACAAACAATCCCCCCACTCCTTGATGAAAACATTCCTCTGGAAATTGTTTTGCTGGTGACCATTTCTCGCTGAGATATGTCTCAGCGGAGAGAATAAGCTCACTGTGCAATCTATCAACCCACAATGATATTGGAAAAATCAGCCAACCTCATTTAAAACCAGAGCCCGAGAAAAGCACCCCGTACTGCTAAATCTCTCTGCTCCTCACTCAGCTTTCTGAACGATAACAACTGGAACTGGGTGCCTGGATCAAATTTAAAATCAGCAACGAGTTCATCATCACTGATATATGTCATTCAATCTGTTGTTTTCAGGCGGAGATCTTGAACTAGCATAAGAACGAGAAGAAAGTTGCGGTAGTATTCATGGGTCCAGAGATCATTCAGATATCTGATGGTGGAGGAGAAGTCCTGTTCCGGGTGGACTGAACGAGTGCCTTCATGTTCATATACCACCTCCCTGAGAGTAACATCAATACGTGGACATAAATGACCTAATGATTCATGCATATTAATGGAAATAAAACAACTTCAGAACGTTTAAAAAAGAGGGAACAATACAAAATGATGGACACTTTCTCTGATTCTGACATTCCAGCCTCTGCACCACTCCCTCTCTGAAACCGCACCCAATCTATGTAGACCCTCCCTGTCTCTTTAGACATCTTGCCCCCACTCCCATCCGACTTGATGAGTGCTCCTGCAGCAAAAGTCCATCTATTTCTCTGTAACCACAGCCTACCACCCCCCACCCCCCACCACCACCACCAGAACCACTACACAGCTCCCGGTCTCTTGAACCCCCTCCCGCCCCGCATCTGCAATCTAGAGCCTCCTCTAGTCCCGAGACCTTCCCTGTTTCTGTGTCATTCTTCAAGCACTAAACCCTTCCCCGGTTCTCAGCGGCCTTCCGGCCACTTCACAGTCTCAGTAACCCTCCCCGGCTGACCGAAGTAGTTCCCGCTGTTGCCGTTTCCTTGTATACATCCGACAGGAGATATTGTGGACACTGTAGGCATCCAACCAGGCTTGGGGCATGATCACTAATCTGACAGCACAGGACTAAGCACATTAAATGCTGACATCTGTTGGGCTTGAAATTCAGCCCTGTGTTCGTTTAGGAAGAGAGACAACCAATACCGGAATATTACAAAACTTGGGTTTATTGCAGAATCCGTAACTGGCACAGCGAATCCACGGAGTCGCTGGAGAAGGCGCGTTCCGACTTCCCCTTACAATCTGCTCTTATTTATACCCCTTTCCCCCCAGCACAGCCCCCCGCTACATATTAGGTAATATCGGGCACTTGTGTCCATCTTATTGGCCCGATGCCATACATTCACGAGTTACCTGTTTCTTTTGTTTACTGAATCGCGTGACACTAGCAGTTTCGGTGTAGCGGAATCCCCAGTTTCGCTTCCCCCCTCCCTCGCATTCCGGCCTCCTAATATTACGTAAGCCACTCCTGACCTGTAATGGCAGTCTCGAATTAACCCTAACATTAACCCTAACACTCCCTCCCTTGGCCTCCCAGAGGCCACATCCCTTACAATATTTTCCGCGGCTGCCGGGATCAGGCAGGGAGGTGAGCGTCCCCCGGCACTCTTTGGCGTGTCCTCCCTATTTGCTTATCCTGATTTGTCCGACCTAGGGTCACAAAATATGGGTAGGGGTTCCCTAAACATCCGCAATTTTTACAAGTAGCATGCAACATTTCAGAAAACTTATTCAAGAACAAATTCACAATCCCCCCCTTGCCATGGTCCATTTCAGTCCGTGTCCTCCCATAGCGCGTCCGCTTTCCGGGAGGGCCGTGTCCTCCCCTTCCACCGGGAACAAGGGTGCCTGGTACGCCGGTGGAGGTCCATTCTTTCCAGTCAAGGCTCGATCTATAGTCCGGATGACTAGGGTCCTGATACAGGGTATGCAACAACAACCACACGTGATAAAGATAGCAATTGAAATAGACAGTCCTAGAGCCGACTGTCCCAGAAACGCTCCCCACTTGTCAGAGGTCTTATTTAGCCAGTAGAAAATGATGCCAGTTATTGTCCCCCTCCCTTCTTACCTTTTAATGCCCTGTTGGAGACCTCGGTGACAGGGTATGGACCATGCCACCGTTTTTCGTTCCAGGTGAGCTTCCCCGGGCCTCGGAGGAACACTTCCACTCCTACCTTGATGGTGTCCGACCCCTGCGGCCTCTCACTGTTAGATTATTGAACTCGCACAGTTATCAATTTTACCATATTTCTAAAAAACTCTCATATACTCTGTTACTCAACACACAAATGTCTGAGTTTTGGTAACTCGAAATTGAAGTGCTTCATGTACACAGAGAGGATCAAATGTGGGACGGTCGCCTTTCAAAACCTGACCTTCGCGTGGGAGATTTCTCCTCTTAACAACCAGTCTAAGGTAGGCGCCGTCAGTATCCCTGTGTACTACGGTGTACCGCGACACTTTTCTCCTCACTCCTGAGACTTTTATGCCCATCGTGGGCGGCGGGTACCCTCACTCAGAAGACTTTTCCACGGGCGGAGGATCTTCCTAAAAACAGATAAGTGTTAGTACTCACCAGTCACGATTCTGCACCGGGAATGATCTCTCCCAGGGTAATTTGGGGTTGGTGAGGATCCGTCAGCAGACAAGATCTAACTCAGTGATTTAACTATCTAGTGGAAGTCTTCGATATAACAGGCACTTCCTGACCTTAGTCGAGCTTGCGGCCGCAAGTTGTCTGCTGTCGGACCCGCCAGCCTGTGTTGTCTCTCCCTCCCCACGTCGGGGTCACCAAATGTTGGGCTTGAAATTCTGCCCTGTGTTCGTTTAGGAAGAGAGACAACCAACACCGGAATATTACAAAACTTGGGTTTATTGCAGAATCCGTAACTGGCACAGCGAATCCACGGAGTCGCTGGAGAAGGCGCGTTCCGACTTCCCCTTACAATCTGCTCTTATTTATACCCCTTTTCCCCCCAGCACAGCCCCCCGCTACATATTAGGTAATATCGGGCACTTGTGTCCATCTTATTGGCCCGATGCCATACATTCACGAGTTACCTGTTTCTTTTGTTTACTGAATCGCGTGACACTAGCAGTTTCGGTGCAGCGGAATCCCCAGTTTCGCTTCCCCCCTCCCTCGCATTCCGGCCTCCTAATATTACGTGAGCCACTCCTGACCTGTAATGGCAGTCTCGAATTAACCCTAACATTAACCCTAACACTCCCTCCCTTGGCCTCCCAGAGGCCACATCCCTTACAATCTTTCCCGCGGCTGCCGGGATCAAGCAGGGAGGTGAGCGTCCCCCGGCACTCTTTGGCGTGTCCTCCCTATTTGCTTATCCTGATTTGTCCGACCTAGGGTCACAAAATATGGGTAGGGGTTCCCTAAACATCCGCAATTTTTACAAGTAGCATGCAACATTTCAGAAAACTTATTCAAGAACAAATTCACAATCCCCCCCTTGCCATGGTCCATTTCAGTCCGTGTCCTCCCATAGCGCGTACGCTTTCCGGGAGGGCCGTGTCCTCCCCTTCCACCGGGAACAAGGGTGCCTGGTACGACGGTGGAGGTACATTCTTTCCAGTCAAGGCTCGATCTATAGTCCGGATGACTAGGGTCCTGATACAGGGTATGCAAAAACAACCACACGTGATAAAGATAGCAATTGAAATAGACAGTCCTAGAGCCGACTGTCCCAGAAACGCTCCCCACTTGCCAGAGGTCTTATTTAGCCAGTAGAAAATGATGCCAGTTATTGTCCCCCTCCCTTCTTACCTTTTAATGCCCTGTTGGAGACCTCGGTGACAGGGTATGGACCATGCCACCGTTTTTCGTTCCAGGTGAGCTTCCCCGGGCCTCGGAGGAACACTTCCACTCCTACCTTGATGGTGTCCGACCCCTGCGGCTGCTCACTGTTAGATTATTGAACTCGCACAGTTATCAATTTTACCATATTTCTAAAAACTCTCATATACTCTGTTACTCAACACACAAATGTCTGAGTTTTGGTAACTCGAAATTGAAGTGCTTCATGTACACAGAGAGGATCAAATGTGGGACGGTCGCCTTTCAAAACCTGACCTTCGCGTGGGAGATTTCTCCTCTTAACAACCAGTCTAAGGTAGGCGCCGTCAGTATCCCTGTGTACTACGGTGTACCGCGACACTTTTCTCCTCACTCCTGAGACTTTTATGCCCATCGTGGGCGGCGGGTACCCTCACTCAGAAGACTTTTCCACGGGCGGAGGATCTTCCTAAAAACAGATAAGAGTTAGTACTCACCAGTCACGATTCTGCACCGGGAATGATCTCTCCCAGGGTAATTTGGGGTTGGTGAGGATCCGTCAGCAGACAAGATCTAACTCAGTGATTTAACTATCTAGTGGAAGTCTTCGATATAACAGGCACTTCCTGACCTTAGTCGAGCTTGCGGCCGCAAGTTGTCTGCTGTCGGACCCGCCAGCCTGTGTTGTCTCTCCCTCCCCACGTCGGGGTCACCAAATGTTGGGCTTGAAATTCTGCCCTGTGTTCGTTTAGGAAGAGAGACAACCAACACCGGAATATTACAAAACTTGGGTTTATTGCAGAATCCGTAACTGGCACAGCGAATCCACGGAGTCGCTGGAGAAGGCGCGTTCCGACTTCCCCTTACAATCTGCTCTTATTTATACCCCTTTTCCCCCCAGCACAGCCCCCCGCTACATATTAGGTAATATCGGGCACTTGTGTCCATCTTATTGGCCCGATGCCATACATTCACGAGTTACCTGTTTCTTTTGTTTACTGAATCGCGTGACACTAGCAGTTTCGGTGCAGCGGAATCCCCAGTTTCGCTTCCCCCCTCCCTCGCATTCCGGCCTCCTAATATTACGTGAGCCACTCCTGACCTGTAATGGCAGTCTCGAATTAACCCTAACATTAACCCTAACACATCCGGCAGGAGATATTGTGGACACTGTAGGTCTCCAACCAGGCTTGGGGCATGATCTCTAATCTGACAGCACAGGACTAAGCACATTAAATTCTGACATCCGACAGGAAATATTGTGGACACTGTAGGTATCCAAGCAGGCTTGGGGCATGATCTCTAATCTGACAGCACAGGACTAAGCACATTAAATTCTGACATCCGACAGAAGATATTGTGGACACTGTGGGTATCCAACCAGGCTTGGGGCATGATCTCTAATCTGACAGCACAGGACTAAGCACATTAAATTCTGACAACCGACAGGAGATATTGTGGACACTGTAGGTCTCCAACCAGGCTTGGGGCATGATCTCTAATCTGACAGCACAGGACTGAGCACATCAAAGTTTGACGTTCGTGAGATAATTTTCACTTCTTGTTTCTGAGAATTAAGGGTTCGTTGAATTGAGATCGGCAAGTGCTTGTTACGCAATACGAGACTGTTCGGAATCAACTATTTTTATAACAAAGAAAGCGGCCGATTGAAAACTGGAGAAACTAGATCAGCAGCAAAACTTTATTAACTCTTTATAAACCCCCAGAGAGATAGAGAGGGCAAAGTGCGGGATTGAACACGGGTCTCCGCAGCGGCGCCACTGGAGACCACAACCATCTCTGATCTCCAGTCACTGCTCTGTTTCCGAGTGTCATTTCGTCCTGCAAATGGCACAAATGTAGAAATTACTCTAAAGAAAGGACGGTTCAAGCAGCAACTGTGGAAAAAGACACAGTTTGCGTTTCGTGTCTGGATCAGCGATGAAGGTACCAGGATCCAGGAGCATGAATTTGGTCTCCCACCGAGACGTTGTTTCCGACAATTTCTGTTTGCACTTCAGATTTCCAGCAGCTACGGGGATTTTGTTTTAAATAATAATTTACTGGAAACTTTCCTGCAACGAAAAATTGAAATTTCAGTGATGATTTAACAAATGACTGCGGAGTTGTTGGATAACCTGAGGATAATAGGCCGGGTGGATGGTCCCTGTTTATTGCACAGGGTGGGATAACCTATATGAAACTCTGCTGGTATCCTTGGCTGCGGTAGCAGTGAAACCTTCCCAAGGGTGATTAAAGTGCGTGGGGGTTTAAAGTGTGGAGATCTGTGGCACATATGGATATATGATAGATATGTACATTAAATGAAATATGGAAATGATTGTTGATGCTGAATTTCAAAAAAAAAAAACAACAGAATAGGTGTTCCTCATTTTCATGTCAACGATTTAGATGACGGCATTGAGAATAACATCAGCAAGTTTTCTGATGATACTAAGCTGGGTGGCAGTGTGACATGTGATGAGGATGTTAGGAGAATTCAGGGTGACTTGGATAGGCTGGGTGAGTGGGCAGATACTTGGCAGATGACTCTTAATGTGACTAAGTGTGAGGTTATCCACTTTGGGAGTAAGAACAGGAAGGCAGATTATTATCTGAACGGTGTAGGGTTAGGTAAGGGAGAAATACAAAGAGACCTAGGAGTCCTTGTTCATCAGTCACTGAAGGTGAATGAGCAAGTGCAGCAGGCAGTGAAGAAGGCTAATGGAATGTTGTCATTTATTACAAAGGGAATTGAGTACAAGAGCAAGGAAATCCTCTTGCATTTGTACAGGGCCCTGGTGAGACCACAACTGGAGTATTGTGTGCAGTTTTGGTCTCTAAGGTTAAGGAAAGATATCCTGGCTGTAGAGGAAGTGCAGCGTAGATTTACAAGGTTAATTCCTGGGATGTCAGGACTGTCTTACGCAGAGAGGTTAGAGAGACTGTGCTTGTACACGCTGGAATTAAGGAGATTGAGAGGGGATCTGATTGAAACATACAAGATTATTAAGGGATTGGACAAGACTGAGGCAGGAAATATGTTCCTGATGCTGGGAGAGTCCAGTACCAGAGGGCATGGTTTGAGAATAAGGGGTAGGTCATTTAGGACAGAGTTAAGGAAAAACTTCTTCTCCCAGAGAGTTGTGGGGGTCTGGAATGCACTGCCTCGGAAGGCTGTGGAGGCCAATTCTCTGGATGCTTTCAAGAAGGAGCTAGATAGGTATCTTATGGATAGGGGAATGAAGGGATATGGGGACAAGGCAGGAACCGGGTATTGATTGTAGATGGTCAGCCATGATCTCAAAATGGCGATGCAGGCATGAAGGGCCGAATGGTCTACTTCTGCACCTTTTGTCTATTGTTTATTGTCTATTCACATGTTGGGAGATGGGTCTGTTCAATCCTGCGAATACTTGGCCTCCACATCTGCCTGTGACAAAAGATTGCCCGGTTTCATCACTCTCTTTCTAAAGACATTCCTCCTCATCTTCCTTTTAAAAGTACGCCCCTCAACCCTGAGGCTGTGTTCTCTGGTCTCAGAGTCTCCCACCACAGGAAGCATCCTCTCAACACCCACTCTAACAATTCCTTTCACCGTTCGATAGGTTTCAGTGAGGCCACCCCTCAGGCCCAGAGCCATTGAAAGCTCTTCATATGCCATGCCATTCAATTCTGGAATAATTTCTGTGAACTTCCTTGAGCCCTTCTTCAATTTCAGCACATTGTTGGTCAGTTAAGGGGTTTAAACCTGCTTACAATGCTGCAAGTTGGCCCTCACCCGTGCTTTATAACCATATAACATATAACCATATAACAATTACAACACGGCTTTATGAGTGATGGACAGACCTGATGGACATTGGGGTGCAGTGTTAACCATTGCCAAACCTTCTCATGAGAACTACGAACTATTGCTGTTGTTATGCTGCTCATGAGAGAGAGATAAAGCACAGGCAAGAACATCTGCTACAGATAAGAGAGGGGACAGAGACTGTTGATTTACTGTATTATGACTCTTTCTGGATTATTTACGTTCTACTACAAGGACTTGGCTCGTTAACATTCCTCAGGAGATAGCAGGAGTGGCCTGAACTGATGGACACTGTCATTCCGAGTTGATGGATAGCTGAGACCCCGTGAGTGGGGATAAAAAGACAGGTCTGGAGAGACACCCTGCAGACACACCAGTGGACACTGATTGAGTGTTGGGACCCCACAGAAAGGCGGGGGCTTCGAAGACCGAACCAGAAGATCAGTCAGTAAAGCTCACAGTGTTACAGAAAGGTCGGTGGGGACTTGTGTGTGTGTCCTCTCATGCCAGAGTGACAGAAGAACGGTCTAGCTGAAGACCAGAGGGATCATAACTGAATGACCACAACTATACGACGGATTAAGAAAGCAAAGGAAGGTTTGGCTGCTGTAGCTGTTACCTCTCGATCGCTCTCTCTCTCTCTCTCCAACGATTTCAACACAACAACCATAACTACTTCAGCATTTATGAACTGAACTCTATACTTTCCTATGACAATTCATTTACCCCTAGACATCGATAGACCTTGCTTATTATTGTTTATTATTATTATTCCTACACTTTTAGGTTTATTACAGCTAACTTGTGTTATATGCATATTTGCATTATTGATATGGTTTTGCTTATTTTTATTAATAAGCACCTTTCAACATAGTATCACCAGACACCAACGGATTCTTCTTTCTCTGCTGGTCTGACACCCAGTTACGGTGTATACTACAAATTGGGGGCTCGACCGGGATTCGAATACAAATTGGGGGGCCAGTGAATCGGGATAAATGTCGCTTATCTGATCTGGCTGTGAGTTTTACCAGACGGGAAACCAGCTGAGATGGAAATCGACAAATTTTTAAAAGACTCGACTATTATTAGCAGACTGTTCAGTGTTAAACCCTGCTACAGAGCAAACGAATGCAATTGCAACATGCAACTTCCATTCCTCCACCACCAGCACATATTGACAGATGTGTGCACAGTCTACAGAATGCATCATAGTAACCTACCAGGACTATTCTACGAGAAACGCCGGACCACCACACCTATCACTACCAACTGTCTCACCTCTATCAACTACGCCACCCCTACCACCTACCCCTCCCCTACCAACTACCTCACCCTACACCTTAACAACCGTTCTCGACCTGAGGGCAAAGGTGAGCAAGGAAAAAGAGGAACATGACAATTAAAGACTACTTTTGTCCCCAAGATTCCCCGCCACTTGGAAATCAGTCTGAGCTGCCTGCACCACGGTGCGGGTGCGATTCCCGGAACTCCCTGCCTAAGAGAACTTTGTTAGCAGCTTTCCCAAACAGCGTATGACAGTTTAAGGAGAGAGCCCAAGATAAACCGCTCAGTGACGGGCTTGTTAAGTGAGGGGTGATAAATTCCTGCCTTGCCAACAGCAACCAGACTCATCCCTTAAAATACAAACAATCAGCACTACACTTTTATGTAAACATTCCTCTGGGAATTGTTTTCCTGGTGACCATTTATCGCTGAGATTTATCTCAGAGGAGAGAATAAGCTCACTGTGTAATCTATCAACACACAATGATATTGGAAAAAATCAGCCAACATCCCTTACCACCAAAGCCCGAGAAACGCACCCTGTACTGCTAAATCTCTCTGCTGCTCCCTCAGCTTTCGGAACGATAACAACTGGAACTGGGTGCCTGGAGAATGTTTCAAATCAGAACCAGATTAATCACCACTGATATATGTCATTTAATCTGTTCTCTTGTGGCAGAAGTACAGAGCAATAGATAACCGTGTCTACGAGCTAAGATAAGAAGCATAGAATAAAGTTGCGGTAGTATTCATGGGTCCATAGACCATTCAGAAATCTGATAGGGGCGGAGAGAATTGAGCGTGTGTCTTCAGGTTCATATTCCTTCTCCCTGAGAGTAATATTAATAAGTCGAGTTCAACATCATAAGAGTCATAAATGTTAATCGTAATGGAACAACTTCAGAACGTTTACAAAAGAGTGAACAATACAAAATGATGGATACTTTCCCTGTCTCTGACATTCCAGCCTTTACACCACTCCCTCTCTGAAACGGCACCCAGTCTATGCACACACTCCCTGTCTCTTTAGACATCTTGCCCCCACGCCTCTCCGAATCTATGAGGGCTCCTGCAGCAAAACCCATCTATTTCTCTCTTACCACAGCCTTCCCCGAATACCACCTGAACCACTACAAAGATCTCGGTCTCGTAAACCACCCTCCCGCCCCGCACCTGCAATCTAGAGCCTCCTCCAGTCCCGAGACCTTTCCTGTTTCTGTGTCTCCTTTCAAGCATTACACCATTCCCGTTTCACTACGCCCTTCTGGCCTCTACAGACTCTCTCTCTGTATCCATCTCAAGTGCAACTCCCCTCACGGTCTCTGTAACCATCCCCGGCCCCTATGGACTTCCGCATCTCTGAAACTGCCAGCACCCTCAATGAAACAGTCAATGTCCTTGGGAGACATGGCCGTGCACATGTGTAGATCATATTTTCACATGTCGTACGTATTTGCTGCCGGGAAAAATTGCAAGTTTGAACCCGGTTTGGGTGAAGCCTTCTGTCAGTGGGATTAGAATTTCGGAGTTCTTGTCCCCGGATGGATTTAGAGGGCAGATCACTGAGAGGGACTTAAAGAGTGGGAGATTAATGCTTGACTGGTCGAGGTTATAAATTGGCAGTGGGTAAAGGCTAATGGGGAAGTGGGTGAGAATTGTCTGGGACAGATACTGCTGTATGGTAGGAGATGTTAGCTGACCGAAGTAGTTTCCGGTCCTGTTGTTTCCGTGTGTACATCCGACAGGAGATATTGTGGACACTGTAGGTATCCAACCAGACAAGGGGCATAATCTCTAATCTGACAGCACAGGACTAAGCACATTAAATTCTGACATTCGTCAGAAACTTTTCACTTCCTCTTTCTGAGAATTAAGGGTTCGTTGAATTGAGATCGTGAAGTGCTTGTTACACAATACCAGGCTGTTCGGAATCAACTATTTTTATAACAAAGGAAGCGGCCGATTGAAAACTGGAGAAACTAAATCAGCAGCAAAACTTTATTAACCCTTTATAAACCCCCAGAGTGATAGAGAGGGCAGAGAGCGGGATTGAACACCGGTCTCCGCAGCGGCGCCACTGGAGACCACAACCTTCTCTGATCTCCAGTCAGTGCTCTGTTTCCGAGTGTCATTTCCTCCTGCAAATGGCACAAATGTAGAAATTACTCTAAAGAAAGGACGGTTCAAGCAGCAACTGTGGGAAAAGACACAGTCTGCGTTTCGTGTCTGGATCAGCGATGAAGGTACCAGGAACCAGGAGCATAAATTTGGTCTCGCACCTAGTAGTTGTTTCCGACAATTTCTGTTTCCACTTCAGATTTCCAGCAGCTACGGGGATTTTGTTTTAAATAATAATTTACCGGAATCTTCCATGAAACGGAAAATTTAGATTTCAGTGATGGTTCAACAATAGACTGCAGAGTTGTGGGATAACCTGAGGATAATAGGCCGGGTGCATGGTCGGAGTTTATTGCACAGGGTGACACAACCTATTGTGAAACTCTGCTGGTATCCTTGGCTGCGGTAGCAGTGAAACCTTCCCAAGGGTGATCAAAGTGCGTGGAGGTTTAAAGTGTGGAGATCTGTGGCACATATGGATATATGATAGATATGTACAGAAATACATCTTGTGGAAATGCTTGCTTGATGATGAACTACAATAAAAAAAAGTAAATTACAAAAGCAAGTGTTGCTCTTTTTCACCTGTTGGGAGATGGGTGTGTTCAATCTTGCGAATCCTTGGCATCCACAGCTGCCTGTGACAAAAGATTGCCCGGTTTCATCAATCTCTGTCTAAAGAAATTCCTCCTCAACTTCCTTTTAAAAGTTCGCCCCTCAACCCTGAGGCCGTGTCCTCTGGTCTCAGAGTCTCCCACCACATGAAACATCCTCTCAACACCCACTCTATCAATTCCTTTCACCGTTCGATCGGTTTCATTGAGGCCACCTCTCAGGCCCAGAGCCATTGAAAGCTCTTCATGTGACATGCCATTCAATTCTGGAATAATTTCTGTGAACCTCCTTGAGCCCTTCTTCAGTTTCAGCACATTGTTGGTCAGTTCAGGGGTTTAAACCTGCTTACAATGCTGCAAGTGAGGCCTCACCCGTGCGTTATATCCTTATAACAATTACAACACGGAGTTATGAGTGATGGACAGACCTGATGGACATTGGGGTGCAGAGTTAACCATTCCCAACCCTTCTCCTGAGAACTACGAACTATTGCTGTTGTTATGCTGCTCATGAGAGTGAGATAAAGCCCAGGTAAGAACATCTGCTACAGATAAGAGAGGGGACAGAGACTGTTGATTTACTGTATTATGACTCTTTCTGGATTATTTACCTTCTACTACAAGGGCTTGGCTCGTTAACATTCCTCAGGAGATAGCAGGAGTGGCCTGAACTGATGGACACTATCATTCCGAGTTGATGGATAGCTGAGACCCCGTGAGTGGGGATAGAAAGACAGGTCTGGAGAGACACCCTTCAGACACACCAGTGGACACTGATTGAGAGTTGGGAACCCACGGAAAGGTGGGGCCTTCGAAGACCGAACCAGGAGATCGGTCAGTAAAGCTCACAGTGTTACAGCAAGGTCGGTGGGGACTTGTCTGTGTGTCCACTCATGCCAGAGTGACAGAAGAACGGTCTAGCTGAAGACCAGAGGGGTCATAACTGAATGACCACAACGATACGACGGATTAAGTAACCAAAGGAAGGTTTGGTTGCTGTAGCTGTTACCTCTCGATCGCTCTCTCTCTCTCTCCAACGATTTCAACACAACAACCATAACTGCTTCAGCGTTTTTGAACTGAACTCTATACTTTCCGATGACAATTCATTTGCCCCTAGACATCGATAGACCTTGCTTGTTATTGTTTATTATTATTATTCCTACACTTTTAGGTTTATTACAGCTAACTTGTGTTATATGTATATTTGCATTATTGATATGGTTTTGCTTATTTATATTAATAAGCACCTTTCAATATAGAACCACCGGACACCAACGGATTCTTCTTTCTCTGCTGTTCTGACACCCAGTTACGGCGTATGTTACAAATTGGGGGCTCGTCCGGGATAAATGTCGCTAATCTGATCTGGTTGTGAGATTTACCCGACGGGAAACCAGCTGAGATGGAAATTGACAAATTTTTAAAAGACCCGACTATTATTAGCAGACTGTTCAGTGTTAAACCCTGCTACAGAGCATACGAATGCAATTGCAACATGCAACTTCCCTTCCTCCACCACCAGCACATAATGACCGACGTGTGCACAGTCTATAGAATGCATCATAGTAACCTACTAGGACTATTCTACGAGAAACTCCAGACCACCACACCTATCACTACCAACTGTCTCACCCCTACCAACTACCCCACCGCTACCACCTACCCCTCCCCTACCAACTACCCCACCCTACACCTTAACAGCCGTTCTCGACCTGAGGGCAAAGGTGAGCAAGGAAAAAGAGGAACATGACAATTAAAGACTACTTTTGTCCCCAAGATTCCCCACTACTTGGAAATCTGTCTGAGCTGCCTGCACCATGGTGCGGGTCAGATTCCCGGAATTCCCTGACTGAGAGATCTTTGTTAGCAGCTTTCCCAGACAGCGTATGACAGTGTAAGGAGAGAGTCCAACATAAACCGCTCAGTGAGGGGCTTGTTAAGGAAGGGGTAATAAATTCCTGCCTTGCAAACAGCAACCATACTCATCCTTTAAAATACCAACAATCCGCACGACACTTTTATGTAAACATTCTTCTGGGAATTGTTTTCCTGGTGACCATTTATTGCTGAAATTTATCTCAGAGGAGAGAATAAGCTCACTGTGTAATCTATCAACACACAATGATATTGGAAAAAATCAGCCAACATCCCTTACCACCAGAGCCCGAGAAACGCACCCTGTACTGCTAAATCTCTCTGCTCCTCCCTCAGCTTTCGGAACGATAACAACTGGAACTGGGTGCCTGGAGAATGTTTCAAATCAGAACCAGATTAATCACCACTGATATATGTCATTTAATCTGTTGTCTTGTGGCAAAAGTACAGAGCAATAGATAACCGTGTCTACGAGCTAAGATAATAAGCATAGAATAAAGTTGCGGTAGTATTCATGGGTCCATAGACCATTCAGAAATCTGATGAGGCGGAGAGAATTGAGCGTGTGTCTTCAGGTTCATATTCCTTCTCCCTGAGAGTAACATTAATAAGTCGAGTTAAACGTCATAATGCGTCATAAATGTTAATCGTAATGAAACAAATTCAGAACGTTTACAAAGGAGGGATCAATACAAAATGATGGATACTTTCCCTATCTGTGACATTCCAGCCTCTACACCACTCCCTCTCTGAAACCACACCCAGTCTATGCACACACTCCCTGTCTCTTTAGACAACTTGCCCCCACGCCTCTCCGAATCTATGAGGGCTCCTGCAGCAAAACCCATCTATTTCCCTCTTACCACAGCCTTCCCCCAATACCACCTGAACCACTACAAAGATCTCGGTCTCGTAAACCACCCTCCCGCCCCGCATCTGCAAACTAGAGCCTCCTCCAGTCCCGAGACCTTCCCTGTTTCTGTGTCTCCTTTCAATCATTACACCATTCCCGTTTCTCTACGCCCTTCTGGCCTCTACAGACTCTCTCTCTGTATCCATCTCAAGTGCAACTCCCCTCACGGTCTCTGTAACCCTCCCCGGCCCCTATGGATTTCCGCATCTCTGAACCTGCCAGCACCCTCAATGAAACAGTCAATGTCCTTGGGAGACATGGCCGTGCACATGTGTAGATCATATTTTCACATGTCGTACGTATTTGTTGTCGGGAGAAATTGCAAGTTTGAACCCGGTTTGGGTGAAGCCTTCTGTTAGTGGGTTTAGAATTGCGGAGTTCTTGTCCCCGGATGGATTTAGAGGGCAGATCTCTGAGAGAGACTTAAAGAGTGGGAGATTAATGCTTGAATGGTCGTGGTTGTAAATTGGCAGTGGGTAAAGGCTAATGGGGAAGTGGGTGAGAATTGTCTGGGACAGATACTGCTGTATGGTAGGAGATGTTAGCTGACCGAAGTAGTTCCCGGTCCTGTTGTTTCCGTGTGTACATCCGACAGGAGATATTGTGGACACTGTAGGTATCCAACCAGGCAAGGGGCATGATCTCTAATCTGACAGCACAGGACTAAGCACATTAAATTCTGACATTCGTCAGAAACTTTTCACTTCATGTTTCTGAGAATTAAGGGTTCGTTGAATTGAGATCGGGAAGTGCTTGTTACACAATACCAGACTGTTCGGAATCAACTATTTTTATAACAAAGGAAGCGGCCGATTGCAAACTGGAAAAACTAAATCAGCAGCAAAACTTTATTAACTCTTTATAAACACCCAGAAAGATAGAGAGGGCAGAGAGGGGGATTGAACACGGGTCTCCGCAGCGGCGCCACTGGAGACCACAACCATCTCTGATCTTCAGTCACTGCTCTGTTTCAGAGTGTCATTTCGTCTTGCAAATGGCACAAATGTAGAAATTACTCTAAAGAAAGGACGGTTCAAGCAGCAACTGTGGAAAGAGACACAGTTTGCGTTTCGTGTCTGGATCAGCGATGAAGATACCAGGAACCAAGAGCATGAATTTGGTCTCCCACCGAGACGTTGTTTCCGACAATTTCTGTTTCCACTTCAGATTTCCAGCAGCTACGGGGATTTTGTTTTAAATTATAATTTACTGGAATCCTTCCTGAAACTGGCAATGCAGATTTCAGTCATAATTTAACAAAAGACTGCGGAGTTGTGGGATAACCTGAGGATAATAGGCCGGGTGGATGGTCGGAGTTCATTGCACAGGGTGGGACAACCTATATGAAACTCTGCTGGTATCCTTGGCTGCGTTAGCAGTGAAACCTTCCCAAGGGTGATTAAAGTGCGTGGAGGTTTAACGTGTGGATATCTGTGGCACATATGGATATATGATGGACATGTACAGAAATACATCTTCTGGAAATGCTTGTTTGATGATGAACTTCAATAAAAAAATAAAGTACAAAAACAAGTGTTCCTCATTTTCACCTGTGGGGAGATGGGTCTGTTGAATCCTGCGAATACTTGGCCTCCACAGCCGCCTGTGACAAAAGATTGCCCGGTTTCATCACTCTCTGTTTAAAGAAATTCCTCCTCAACTTCCTTTTAAAAGTTCGCCCCTCAACCCTGAGGCCGTGTTCTCTGGTCTCATGAAATGAATGCTAACACCTTCCTCATCAAACACTAAGCCTGCAAGTGAAGCATTAAGTGAACAAGTTTGAAACTAAGTTGAGCAACAAGAATCATTTCACTGGGTTACAGTGAAACATCGACACGAGGGAGACTGATGGAAGAACCACATGAAGTGACCGAATTATGGGATCAATCAACATGCTGCAAATCAGAAGCGACGTCACATTTCTGCCATATAGGCAGATTGGAAAAGGGGCTGAATCTGTGACTCGGATTGATCATCATTTTCTGAGCCACTTCACGCAGCAATCGGAAGACAAGTCAGAGTTTCAGCACCGTTTTCTATTATATTACATTTATTATTCAGCCATAAAAATAACAGAGTAGTTGCTTCGGCCCTTTCAGCGAACGACAGCAAGCCCGATTGACAGAGGAGATTTAAAAGGACGTTGCCTGGATGGGGGAGCATGCCTTAGGAGAATAGCTTGAGTGAACTCTGCCTTTTCTCCTTGGAGAGATGGAGGATGAGAGGTGACCTGATAGAGGCGTATAAGGTGATGAGAGGCATCGATCGTGTGGATCCTCAGAGGCATTTTCCCTGGGATGCTAACACGAGGGGCCTAGCTTCATAGTGCTTGGAAGTAGATACAGGGGGGATATCAGAGGTAAGAGTTTCACACAGACAGTGATGGGTGTGTGGAATGTCCTCCCCGCAAAGGCGGATAAATGGGTCCTTTATGAGACTCATTTTCATTTTAAAAAATATTTTCTTAATTATTATTAAAGATTAACAAAAGATACATTAACTCAATATGTCAGTATATGCAATAAAGAATTAAATTAGCAACTTACTGATTAACAAAGCTAAGCAAAATATCAATAATAATAAGTGAAAATAAAGTGTTAAGAATATATTTTTGAACGAAAATGAAGGAAAAAAAGAACCCGTACTAAATAAAAACCCTACTAACTGAAAATCAAACAAACAAAAAGCAAACATTGGGCGCACAACCCCGGAGCTATACACCATACAAGCTAAGGGTGATCTCAGAGATGTTTACTTTTTCATCGACCAGTGAGTACATGGTCAGATAGATAGATAGATAGATAGATAGATAGATAGATAGATACTTTATTCATCCCCATGGGGAAATTCAACCTTTTTTCCAATGTCCCATACACTTGTTGTAGCAAAAACTAATTACATACAATACTGAACTCAGTAAAAAATATGATATGCATCTAAATCACTAACTCAAAAAGCATTAATAATAGCTTTAAAAAAAAAGTGTCCATGGGTAGTCATAGAGACAGACACAACAAAGACATTCAAGGAACTCCTAAATAGGCTCAAAGTAAAAGACAGCTAGAATTCTCCACAGGACAAAAGCATTTGATTAATCATGAAGTCGATTGAAAGGTAAACAACACGGGCTGAAAGGGCAGCCATGTTGACTTTTCTCTACAAAATCTAGCTGCCCATATCCAACATGAAAGTTCAGAGAAAGAAATAATTATACTTAATCCTTAAAAGCAGCTGGGGAATGCAAAAACAATCTCCAAGGACGCCAAAACAATAAAATTAATCAAAGGAGAAAAATACCTATGTGATCTCTAATGAAAAAAATATCTTTCCATTCAAGACTCCTTGATTGAGGCTTAAGAGCACAGAGACTGTGTCATTTGCTGTGTGTTTATCAAACCCTAAAGCTCATTAGGTATTTCCTAATCCCTGGAAAGGTACTTCCGCCGTGCATGCTCGTATCCCGCCCACTCTGTCCAAACGGGTTTGCGCCTCTGAGACACTAATGGAAGGTGAATGCGAGAGAAAGTGACGAATACGGATCCCCTGCTCATAGCGAGCTCTGTGACGCTAAGGGTGGAATTAATGGAATTATTCCCACTTGGCCGCTTGTGCCGCGGCATTGGCCTCACGCCAAGTGAATAACGAATCTAAGCTGTGGGTTGAGCGTGAAGCGCTAAGATATTTCATGTTTTTCAGCGTAACTAGTAGTCAGAAAACTACCGGCACATGATGTGGGTCAAGACGGTGTAGAGGTTAGATCACACAGCAAAGTTGAGTGGGAAAATGTCGGCGGCAGTGTGAAGGTGTCAACTATGGGTCATAGGAGTCTGGGCTGAGGTGAGGGAACTAAGCTGCTGTGATACAAACAAGTCAAAACCGTCAGTGATGACTTCGTCCTGAGGATGTGAAACGCAGAAAAGATCTAACCGAGACCTGGAGAACAATTATAAAGAAACAATGAGGGATATTCTGAACGGTGGCTCTTCCTTCGATGGTTGTCCTTCCTCTGTGTCAATTCACGAGCCAACCATCCTCCTCTTCACCAGTGACGTCATCT
Organism: Hemitrygon akajei; assembly: GCF_048418815.1. Taxonomy (NCBI): domain Eukaryota; kingdom Metazoa; phylum Chordata; class Chondrichthyes; order Myliobatiformes; family Dasyatidae; genus Hemitrygon; species Hemitrygon akajei. The sequence goes on along the minus strand of NW_027331944.1, from coordinate 1,748,323 downwards.
GCGGAAACAACACACAATTTATGCTGACCACGTCAGCAAGCCGAAAGTGCGGCAGCTGGGGAGGATAAATACGAAGTGATGACTTTTGATTCTGTGTCAAACATCATGACAATGCAACCTTGCATACAACTAGAAGATTTCATATTGCCACGGGCCCAGGAAATTTGTTCCTTTCAATAACAATATATCGCTGTACGATGCCACCAAACTCCAGTCTTGCGCTGTTACGTGTCTCGAAACTGCTAATCACGGGCACAACCATGGTCCTGCACGGCTCACAGAACGGAAACTAGTGGATACGTTTCCTTTACAGGTGACACTATGTGTCGGCAGCCCAATATCCCGTTCACTTACCTCTTCAGATCACTGTAAACAGATCGGTTCTCCAAGACAAGTCCCTGTTAATGAGAGGAAATCAGCATGATTAGCAGATATTTTTATTAAAAACATTTTGTAAATGAAGAGAACTGCAAGAATATTGAAGAGTATCTGCGCTCATTTAATAAATTATGTCTGAAAGTAACAGGGAACAGTTGGACCATGACGAACAGAGGATCCGAGACAGACAGACATGATCCCTAAGCGGAAGGGCGCGTAATCCCTTGTCCTTTGCTTCCCTTCCGTCAAGAAGATCAGAGTGCTATTTCCAACTTTCTAGTCGTCAAAAACAATTTCATAGAAATCTGCAGCTTGGAATGTCAGTACTAATCCCTCTACTCCCTCTTCAGCGGCCCGTTTCAGAATGCTGGGGAGCAGTTAATCCCGGTGATTTCTCCACCTTCAGCCCTTCCAGCTTATCTTGCATCTTCTCCTTATTATAGTGACTGCAACCACTCCGGTGCCCTGACACTGTCATACTGATGGTCTGCTCCGCAGTAAAGACTGACACATATTACTTCAGGAGTTCATCCGCTGTGTGATTCATCATACTGTGTGAAGTGGAAACAATTACATCAAAAAGGGAATGACGCAAATAATTTCCTCACCATGTAAGTGGAGTTTCCATCTTCTGCATTGTTCCTTGCGCCCTGAAAGGAGAAATGGAAGATTTCTATTGTGACGTTTAACCTTGCGCTGAACAGTTGTATTCTGTCTCTCCACATGTAAACCTCAGGGTATCAATCTTCGCATTCACTGCTGCTTGGACGCGACCCATCACATTACTTCTCTTCTCATCTTTCAAACAATGACTGAGATCATGAACATAATACAAAGATCCAACCTGTTCATTCCTTGAGAAATTTTCATAGTTTCCCGATGCGTTCACGGTGTTTGTATCCAAGGTGCCTGCGGGAACAATACAGATACGTCACAGCGGTGAAGAGCATCATGGGCTGTTGTTAATACAGCCGATGTCAATCCGGCCACAAAACAAAATGCCAGCGACAGCACGAACTACATTCCCACAAACGCCAGAAACCGGTAATCCCCTGTATAGACGACCAATAATTTAGATCAGATACAGAAAGGAAAATATCATACCGTCCCTCCAGTGATATTGTAATCCTGAGTTGAAAATGTCCACTTATTTAACTGGACAACCCAACAACCCAAGCAGCATTATTCGTGACCATTCGCTCGGATGAAAACCTGCAGCTTCTGTGCACTAGGAACTCCCATATCTAAATGAAATGTTAAGATTTCCAGGAGCTCAGTAGTAAACAGTTGAAATGCAGTTCACTCACCCTTCCTTCCGGAATTGACGCTCGTGTCGCACTGGGATTGTGGGGGATCATTGATCCTGAATAAACAGAAGCAAAGGTCAAAACATGAATTCGGAAGAAGTGACTTTCTTGCACTGATACACCGAATGAGAACGGCTCCTATAGTTCCATCGGATACTCCATGGTTATTCCTTGCATCTATTCCGGTTATGTGATGCCCGATTCCAGTCCTACTCGATCTTCACAACAGTGAACATATTGGATTGCACAGCGATAGTGTTTCGGGCTTTCAGATCTCAGTTTGTCAGGGGAAAGTGACACATGTATCACTGAACGCTTCCGCTTTCAGACAAATGTTCAAATTTCAGGAAAACAACGCCCACGTGAAAGATTAATGCTGATTCTGTCCACGGACTGTCCCTGATCTGTGGAATGATTCCGGAATTGCTGATCAATTTTAGCAGCTTTTGGGAAATGAGATGTAAAAAAAAAAATTCTAATAGGTGGAGCCCGAGCGGTTCCCGTTTTTTTTTCAATCACCAGACGAGAGGCGAGGATTGACCAACTGCAAGTTGATTGTTGTCGACAGGGTAATATTCAGTCACATATGGCAAAGTTATTTCCCATGGGAGGGGAGTTTAGGACAAGAAAGCACGAGTTCCGGATTGAAGGGCGTCCATTTAGAACAGAGATGTGGAGAAATTACTTTAGACAGACTGTGGTAAATCTGTAGAACTTGCTGCCACGAACGGCTGTGGAAGCCAAGGCACTGGACGCATTTAAAACAGAGATAGTTTCTTGGTTAGCCAGGGCATCAAAGGGTATGGGAAGAAGGCAGGGGAGTGCAGATGACTGGAAGAATTGGGTCAGTCCATGACTGAATGGCAGAGCTGACCCGATGGGCTGTTATGGCCTACTTCTGCTCCTATATGGTCTAACATCCCAATTGTTCTGGCATTCTGAGTCCTACTTCTCTTCCTGCATCTCATGCTCTTATGGTCTGATATGCGTTACCGCCCACAGAAAGGACATCAGTGCCTGTTGAACATCTTCACCCATGCACCGCTCGTGTTCCATTCCTGAGCCTCTCACATGTCCCGTCACCAGATATTTATCTATTTCCCTCTCCAACTTGTGTAATTTGCTTCATTCGCCTGTCGCATCACAAATTCGCATTAAAGCTTCCAATATCCCACTTATACAGAAAAAGAAAAAAAAGTTCTACCGCGCGAATTAAAAGTAGAGGCGATATTTGGAGAAAACATGCATTTACCCGCCAGTTTTCCTCGCGATCAACAATCCACTGACTCCGCCGATCAGGCCCACGCCAAGTAAACCAAGTACAATGCCCACGATTGCGCCAGAGCCGAGGGTGCAATTGCTATCTGTTTTTGTTGATAACACACAAGGAAATATATATATAAATGTCTTACATTCCGAGAACACGTCTTTATCAGTGGCAAGTTCATTTTCACAACAATTTGACTGAGTCAGTTTGGAGTCGTATATTGTGTCGCAAGGATTATTCCCGAAATGAAAGGGTTAACATACGAGGAACGTTTAATTGCTCTGGGTGTGTACTCTTTTGAATTTAGAAGGTTGGTGGGGGTGAATATCCCATTACAAATTTCCGAATGGAACCATAGAAACATAGAACATTACAGCACAGAAAAAGGTCCGTCGGCCCTTCTTGGCTGTGTAGAACCATTCTTCTGCCTAGTCCCACTGACCTGCACCTGGAGCATATCCCTACATACACCTCTCATCCATGTACCTATCCAAGTTTCTCTTGAATATTAAAAATGAGCCCTCATTTACTAGTTCACCCGTCAGCTCATCCCACATTCCCACCCACTCTCTGTGTCAAGAAGCCCCAATAATGTGTTCTTTAAACTTTTTACCCTTCGCCTGTAACTCATACCCTCTGTTTATTTTTTTTCTCCCCTCGCCTCAGTGGAAAAAGTCGGCTTGCATTAACCCTATATATACCATTCATTATTTTAGTTTCCTCTATCAAATCTCCCCTCATTCTTCTACGCTCGGGAATAAAGTCCTAACCGATTCAACCTTTCTCTGTAACTCAGATTCTCAAGTCGCGGAAACATCCTTCTAAACCTTCTCTGCACACTTTCAACCCTATGAATATGTTTTTTCCTGTAATTAAGTGACCAAAACTGCATGCAATACTACAAATTTGGCCTCAGCAATGTCTTATACAACCTCACCATAACATTCCTACTCTTATACTAAGTACTTTGATTTATAAAGACCAATGTGCCAAAATCTCTCTTTCCGACCCAATCTACCTGCGACACAGCTTTCAGTGAATTTTGTATCTGTTCTTGTTAACCCCTCTGTTCTACTGCATTCCTCAGTGTCCTACCATTTACCTTGTATGTTCTACCTTGGTTTGTCCTTCCAAAGTACAATACCTCAGAATTGTCTGCAGTAAACTACCATCAGCCATTTTTCAGCTCATTCCTCCAACTCGTTCAAATCCCTCTGCAAGCTTTGAAAACCTTCCTCACTTGTCCACTACACCCCCAATCTTTGTATCATCAGCACATTAGCTGATCCAATTTACCACATTGTCATCGAGATCATTGATATAGATGACAAATAACAGTGGACCCAGCACTGATCCCTGTGGCACACCACTAGTCACAGGCCTCCACTCAGAGAAGCAATCCTCCACTACCACTCTGTGGCTTCTCCCATTGAGAAAATATCTAATCCAATTTACTACCTCTCCATGGATACCTAGCGACTGAATCTTCCTAACTAACCTCCCATGTCAAAGGCATTACCGAAGTCCATGTAGACAACATCCACTGCCTTCCCTTCATCCACTTTCCTGGTAACTTCCTCGAGAAACTCTAATAGATTGGTTTGACCATGACCGACCACGCACAAAGCCATCTTGACTCTCCCTGGTAAGTCCCTGTCTATCGAAATACTTGTAAAGCCTTTCTCTTAGTAATCCTTCAAATATTTTACCTGCTACTAACATCAAACTTACCGGCCTATGATTTCTTGGATTACTTTTAGAGGCTTTTTTTTTAAACAACGGAACAACATGAACACCTCACCCGTCGATACCGACTTTTTAAATACATCTGCCAGGGCCCCTGCAATTTCAACACAAGTCACCATCAAGGTCCGAGGGAATACCCTGTCAGGTTCCGGGGATTTATCTACTCTGATTTGCCTCAAGACAGCGAGTACCTCCTCCTGTTTAATTTGTATAAGTTCCATGTCCTCACTACCTGTTTGCATTATTTCCATAGACTCCATACCAATTTCCTTAGTAAACAGAGATGCAAAAAAACATTTAAGATCTCCCCCATTTCTTTTGTTTCCGTACATAGCCGACCACTCTGATCTTCAAGCGGACCAATTTTATCCCTTACTATCCTTTTGCTCTTAACATATCTGTAGAAGCTCTTAGGATTATCCTTCACCTTGACTGGCAAAGCAACCTCATGCCTTCTTTTAGCCTCCTGATTTCTTTCCTAGGTATTTTTTAGCACTTTTTATACTCCTCAAGCACCTTATTTCCTCGCTGTTGCCTATATATGTTAGACATCTCTCTCTTCTACTTTATCAGAGTTCCAATTTCTCTCGAGAACCAAGGTTCCTTATTATTATTTCTTTTGCCTTTAACCCTGACAGGAACATACAAACTCTGCACTCTCAAAATTTCTCCTTTCAAGGCCTTCCACTTACCAACGACATCCTTTCCAGAGAACAACCTATCCCAATCTACGCTTTTTAGATACTTGCACTTCCAAACACTGGCACACAGTACTTGCAACACTGTGTGTCAGACAGAGTGGTCAGCAGCACTGGGGCTCCACAGGGTCTGTCCTGTCTCCTTTTCTCTTCATCATCTACACCTCGGACTTCAACTACTGCACCGAGTCTTGTCATCTTCAGAAGTTTTCTGATGACAGTGTCATAGTTGGATGCATCAGCAAGGGAGATGTGGATGAGTACAGGGCTACGGTGGGAAACTTTGTCACATGGTGTGAGCAGAATCATCTGCAGCTTAACGTGATAAAGACTAAGGAGCTGGCGGTGGACCTGCGGAGGGCCAAGGCACCGGTGACCACTGTTTCCATCCAAGGGGTCAGTGTGGACATGGTGGAAGGATTACAAGTACATGAGGATACGAATTGACAAAAAACTGGACTGGTCAAAGAACTCTGAGGCTGTCTACAAGAAGGGTCAGAGTCGTCTCTACTTCCTGAGGAGAATGAGGTCCTTTAGCATATGCTGGAAGATGCTGTGGATGTTTACGAGTCTCTGGTGGCCAGTGCTATCATGTTTGCTGCTGGGGCAGCAGGCTGAGGGTAGCAGACACCAACAGAATCAACAAACTCATTCGTAACCCAGTGATGTTGTGGGGGTGGAACTGGACTCTCTGACGGTGGTGTCTGATAAGAGGATGCTGTCCAAGTTGCATGCCATCTTGGACAATCTCTTCCATCCACTCCATAATGTATTGGTTAGGCACAGGAGTACATTCAGCCAGAGACTCATTCCACCGAGATACAACACTGAGCATCATAGGAAGTCATTCCTGCCTGTGGCCATCAAACTTTACAACTCCTCCCTCAGAGTGTCAGCCACTTTGAACCAATAGGCTGGTTCTGGACTTATTTCCACTTGACAAGTTAACGTCAGGTTTGACACTATATTTGAGACAGCTGGAAGCTCCGGTACAATTCTGACCATCTCTGGCTTATCTATAAAATCAGAATACCTGTCGAGTACAGTAAAATCCGGTACAAATGATGGTTGCTGGTTACCTGTGTACTTGCTGTAAACCTCCACGTAGGTCTCTCCAGCGCCACTGCTGAAAGAGTTGCTGGCGATGCACTTGTACGTCCCTGCGTCGTTTCTGTTCACACTGATTATAGTCAGTTTCGCCTTGTCGGGAGATGTAAATATTCTGCCGTTTTCCTGGATGGGTTGGTCATCCTTGAACCATGTCCGTGTTTGAACTGTGCCCGACACGTCACAACTCAATGCGATGGTATCGAGGTTTTCCAGGGGAGTGGAATTATTGGTCACCACATTAACCCCGGTCACTGGCCCTGTAAATACAATTAAAATGTAAATGGCTTTACGCTTGGTTTTCTCTTCACGTTCACAATAGTTGGGTGACTCCAGCTCAATATCATCGCCATTCCCGTCTCTCATCCCCATGTATTTCGATATCAGGTCAGATCGCAAACTGAATGAAACTCCGGCAGAGTTTAAAGATTTGCTGCTGTTACTTCGGGGGATAAAGTAATTTGGTTAATGCGAGTCCCTGCGAGCTGGTGTTTCAGGGCAGCTCGGGGTTGAGCCCAGTAGAGGATCATCTATCCTGGATTTGGTGTTGAGCAATGATCCAGAATTGAATAGAGACCTTAAGGAATAGAAAACAAACAACCTCGGAAAGTGTTTATAATAGGATGGGATTCACATTGAAATTTGTGAAGGAGAAGCTGAAGTCATATGTGTCAGCATTATAGGCATCCGTTAGTCTCCTGAGACCATGGATTTGCGCCTTGGAAGGATTTTTCCAGGGCGCAGACCTGGGCAGGGTTGTATGGGAGACCAGCAGTTACCCAAGCTGCAAGCCTTCCCCTCTCCACACCACCGATGTTGTCCAAGGGAAGGGCACTAGGACCCATGCAGCTGGGCACCGGTGTCGTCGCAGAGCAATGTGTTGTTAAGTGCCTTGCTCAAGGACACAAACACGCTGCCTCAGCTGAGGCTCGAACCAGTGACCTTCAGGTTACTAGTCCGACGCCTTGTCCATTAGGCCACGCGCCAACGTGTCAGTATCACAATGGAGTAAATTGATTACAGAGGACGGGAGTTTGGCCAGAATCGTTTGGAAAGTCGATTATTAAGGATGAGGTCTCAGGGGACATGGGGGCACATGATAAAATAGGCTGTAGTCAGCATGCTTCCCTCAGGGGGAAATCTTGCCAGACAAATCTGCTGGAATCGTTTGAAGAAATAACAGGCAGGATAGACAAAGGATAACCGGTTGATGTTGTGTTCGGGAATTTTCAGAAGCCCATGACAAGGTGCCATACATGATGCTGTTTTACAAGCTTCGAGTTAATGGTATTACATGGAAGATTTACCATGGATAAAGTAGTGGCCGATTGGCGAAAGGCAAAGAGTGATCTTTTCATGGCTGTCTGCCAGTGACCAGTGGTGTTCCACGGTGGTCCGTGTTGGGGCCGATTATTTTCCTGTTACATGTCAATGATTTAAACGATGGAATTGATTGCACTCTTGTAAAGTTTGCAGACGACGTGAACACAAGTGGAGGGGCTTTTCGCATTGAGGAATTATGGAGGCCACATAAGGGGAATGGGCAAAGAAATGGCAGGTGGAATAGTGTCATCATGCAGAAAAATAGAAACATCGAAAACCTACAGCATAATACAGGCCCTTCGGCCCACAAAGCTGTGCCGGACATGTCCCGACCTAAGAAATTACTAGTCCTACCCATAGCCCTATATTTTTCCAGCCCCATGTCCTTATCCAAAAGACTCTTAAAAGACCCTATCGTTTCCGACTCCACCACCATTGCCTGCAGCCCATTCCACGTACTCACCACTCTCTGAGTAACAAACTTACCCCTGACATCGCCTCTGTACCTACTCCCAAGCACCTTAAACCTGTGTCCTCTTGTGGCAACCATTTCAGCCCTGGTGAAAAAAAACTTCCGACTATGCACACCATCAATGCCTCTCTTCATCTTGTTCACCTCTGTCAGGTCACCTCTCACCCTCCGACGCTTCAAGGAGAAAAGGCCGAGTTCATTCAACCTACTTTCATAAGGCATGCTCCCCAATCCAGGAAACATCCTTGTAAATGCCATTGTAAATCTTACTTAAATCCTGCTACAAAACATATTAGGAGAATGGCCAGAGAAATGACAGATAAAACACAGTGCCGGTTAGCGAACGGTTATGCACAAAAGTCGAGGAATAATACAAAGTATTGAAGTGCATTGAGACTTGGGAGTCCTTGTGCAAGATCCAATAAACGTTAAGGTTTATATTGATTTTGTGGTGATTTCGCTTTCATTTCAAGTGGACGAGATTATAAAAGCAACGATGTAATCTTTCTATTTTTAAGCACCAGTGAGGTCTCACCCGGAGTACTGTGAGCAGATTTAGGCCATTTTTCTTAGAAATTCACTCATATGAGTCAATCATTGAATGATTTTCATATAAAGAGCATTTGATGGCTTTGGGTCTGTATTCACTGGAATTCAGAAGAATGAAGGGTGACCACACAGACAACTATCGAATGGTGAGAAGCCTTGTTAGAGTGTATGTGGAGAGGATTATGGCCTCAGACTAACCATCCTCCTAACTCCTAACAAACGACACAAATAGAGTGGATGTGGAGAGGATGATTCCTGTACTGGTGGAGTCTAGGACCAGAGGACACAGATAGAGTGGATGTGGAGAGGATGTTAACTATAGTGGGGGAGTCTAGGACCAGAGGACACAGATAGAGTGGATCTGGAGAGGATGTTTCCTATAGTAGATGATGATGTATCTATAGTTTCCTATAGAGAGGATGATTCCTGTGGTGGGAAAGTCAACGTCAAGATGACACAGCAGAAAATAGAGAAACCTCATTTCAGAACGCAGCTGAAAAGGTATTTCTTCAGAAGAGGTTGCACATCCGTGGAATTGTTTGCCACAAGCAGAGTTGGAGACCAAGTCTTTATGTGTATTTAACTCAGAGGTTGATAGATTTTCTATCGTTCGGGGCATCAAGGGATGCGGGGAGAAGGCGATGTTAGCATTCGTTGCATGTGGACGAGATTGTAAAAGCAATGATGTGATCTTTCAACTTTTTAAGCACCAGTGAGGCCTCACCTGGAGTATTGTGAGCAGATTTGGGGCACTATTCTTGAAAAGGATGTGTTGAACCTGAAGGGCTTCAAAGGAAGTTCACTCACATGAGTCTATTGTTTTCATATGACGGACATTTCATCACTCGAATTCAGAAGAATGAGGGGTGACCTGATAGACAGTTTCCTTCCTCTCAACTCTTCTGGATTCCAGTGCATACAGGCTCAGAGACATTAAAGTCTCATATTATGACAAGTCTTTCAATCCTGGAATCATTTTCGTGAACCCCCTTTGAACCCTCTCCAATTTCAGCACATCCATTCTCGGGTAAGGGGCCAAAACTGTTCACAATTCTCCAGGTGAGGCCTCACCAGAGTTTTATAAACTTTCAATATTCTATGCTTACTTTTATATTCTTGTCCTCTTGAAATGAATTCTAACGTCACATTTCCCTTCTTCACAACAGACTCAACCTCCAAATTAACCTTTAGGCAATCCTACACAAAGGACCGCCAAGTCCCGTTGCACATCATTCTCTTTTGTTGTTTTTTTCTCCATTTAAACTATAATCCGTGTTTGACACATGGACTAATACAGTGATACTGCCGGTAAACGTTCAGTCGATGTGCTACTCACAGTAATCCTAACGTCAGAGCTAACTGTCCTGCTTTTCATTAAACACGAATAGGAAGCATGCCTCTTGCCGTGTACTGCAAACTAATTGTGTCATTGTGTTCTACTGAGTCAGCGTCATTCGATGTGGTGTTGGGCCTGGATACGGCTTCTGTAAAAATACCACAGATCATGTATCACGTGTAACGTACTATACTGAAATGATGGCTCCAAGGAGATATATTCTTTTTAAAGCAAATTACTACAGATGCACAGATCAGAGATAAAACTACAGCATGCTGTTAATATTCTGGTCGCCTCACTGCAGGAAGGATGTGGAAGCCATAGAATTGTGCAGAGGAGATTTACAATGGTGTTGCCTGGATTAGGGAGCATGCGTAATGAAAGCAGGTTCAGTGAACTCCGCCTTTTCTCCTTGGAGGGACGGAGAATGAGAGGTGACATAATAGATGTGTACAAGATGATGAGAAGTATTGATTGTGTGGATAGTCAGAGGCATTTGCCCAAGGCTGAAATGGTTGTCATAGTAGGACACAGTTTTAAGGCGCCGGGGAGGAGGTATAGAGGAGATATCAGGGGTAAGTCTTTTAGGCAGAGAGTGGTGAGTGCGCGGAATGGGCTGCCGGCAACGGTCCTGGAAGCAGATACGATAGGGGCTTTAAAGAGACTTTTGGATAGGTAAGTGGAGCTTAGAAAAATGGAGGTTATATGTAAGCCGAGTAATTTCTAAGGCAGGGAGATGTTCGGCACAGCCTTGTGGACCGAAGGGCCTGTATTGTGCTGCAGGTTTTCTATGTTTCTATACTGTCATAGACATTTGGGCGGCACTGGGGAGGGGAACATCGTTAAACTTTTCGCTCGATGATTTAGAACTAATAATTTCCAGCTGACTGGAGAAGCAGTCCGTTTTCAAAAATAGAGTAAAATACAGCAAAAATGATTACTTGATGGCATTACGGATGGAACTGACATCGGCACAGACAAGTGCGAGCAGCCTGCAAACAGAAACGGCGATACACAGCCACGCACAACAGTGAGAACTGAACAGTCCGAGAGCAGGTCTGGCAGAGTTCACTGGAGACCAGGTTCTGCGACCACCGTAAAGGTTGTTGTGTTGTCTTTATGGCATTTCTTTAGTTTATAATATTTTCGCTTTAGTAATTCGTTTGTTAGCATTTTTTAGTTAAAGTTAGGATTGTTTAAAGTAAATTCGTTGTCTGTGATATATCGCGGCTGCGATGACGTCACATCCGGTCTCGCAGCGTCTTGTGGGAAAATACCGGTTTGGAGAAACGGGAAGGAGGGGGCTCACATGTGTAGGATCAGCGTAAGAAAAGTTGTCTTTCTACGCATTAGAAACATAGTGTAGCAACGCCGTAAGTTCATGAGATAATCGATATGTTGAAATAAAATGTTAACGCTGATTCTGTTAAAAATAATGACGGTTGATAAGGTTTATGTTTTCGTTAGTTAAAGAGTTGCGGATAGTTTGTTTTGAAGTGTATTTAAAGCAGTCAATGGCGTAGGTAGATTCTGACTGTATGCTGCATTTTAATGTAATGTAGTAGTTGTAGTTTTACCTTTGCAAGTATTTACGATGTAAATGTGATATCAAGAAGGAAACAAATACTGTACAAATTTTGTATTGTTTTGTCAACAGTTTTCACCATACGTTAACGTGGAAGAGGGAACAGTAAACGGTTAATCTTACTGCGATCCTGTTTTCATTGACTACGGTTTACCTCGGTGTTTAGTTCAGCGTTCTCTTACACCTGAGCGAGAACACTACACATATAGTTTAATTACTCTGGTCTGTCTGCACCAACACCGTTAAGTAGATGACCACAGCAAAGAGAGAAACTGACTACCTACCGAGCACATTGATTTGCATGGTTGAGGCATTGTACCTCCCAGTCAGCCTGTTATAGGCCTTACAAGTATAATTCCCCGTGTCGCTCACAGAGATGTCGTCGAGGATGAGAGGCTGCCCACTTTGTCGATGGACACCGTTCAGTTGCCAATATAAATCAGCAACCGGGTGCGACTGTGTGAAACATTTTAACGTTACGGTGCTTCCGGCAATGTGAAGCGACGAGTCCGGTTGAGCGATGAGAAATGGACGATCTGGTCCGTCTAAAAGATAACGGATTGCAACAAATTAGACAGGAAGTTCTGCAGAGTTTCGCAGCCGGACAGGAAGAGCAGAGGCAGTGCTCCTACACACCGTCGAATGTATTTGTCGAAAAGCCTCAGACGGTAAACAGGAGAGTCACAAACGTTATCATTTCACCTGTCTATATGAATGACATTACAAACCCTGCTCTGTATTTCGGATATGTCCACGCTTTTGTGCACATGCCATTTGTGTACAAATTCCCTGTTGACTTTGTACACATCAGCGTGCTGGAATCGCATTACAAAAATACTGAGGTCATTGGTTCACAGGAGGTGGCCTTTTCTGGTGGTGCCAACATTTAATATGCATCACTATTCTCTTTGAGCTGAGCGGGCTGGAAGAAGTCAGCCACGTTGTTGTGTGTGAAGCCACGTTCTCCTACACATTTCTTTCGCCTGAAGTACGGGAGTGAACCTACATTGTGATAGTTTAATATTCGCCGTAATGCGACTAAGATTTTAGATTGAGAGTAGAAAAAAAAAATTAATTCCAGCTTCCGAGATAAACTCGGATATAACTCCCGATCAACTGTTCAGTAATTCGGATGTTCATCTGAGTTTAACACTGTGTTACCGTTCACAGATATAATCCCTCTCTGTGGGATCCCCATATCTAGCAGGACTAACAATATTCTGTGTATGTACCGGAGTCTCGGGACACTTACAGTAGACATCCAGATTAAACGGAGGGCTTGTGATTTCGTTAATCAGGTTGCTTGCTCTGCAGGTGAATCTTCCGTCTGTCCGTAGCACTCCAGAAACAGTGAGTTTGCTGTGATCGGCACTCAGCTCAAACCTGCCACCGGGGGTTATCGTGCTATTCTCTTCAAGCCACAGGTAAGAGACATCCGTGCCTGTTGCGAAGCAGGTTAGCGAGACGGTGTCACTGTACTCTATCAGTCCGGTGGCATTAGATGTAACAGTGGCATTGGAAACCAGTTCTGAAACAAAAACACAGGAGATTGGTGAGTGAGCTACTCAAGAATAGAATCTGGATGCTTCCGTTCTGAATCTAACATTAAATCAAACATTGCTTGTTCCATAATAAAAAAAGGTTAAGAAATCGTTCTGTTTGATGGACATGAGGTTGAGATGCAGACCGTAGGCCGGAGACACGTCATTTCATCCTTGTGTGAGAAGGCATACTGTGTATGGGCCTTCATCAATTGTGGGACTGAGTTTAAGAGCCGAGAGGTAATGTTGCAGCTATATAGGACCTTGGTCAGACCCCACTTGGAGTACTGTGCTCAGTACAGGTTGCTTCTCTACAGGAAGGATGTGGAAACCATAGAAAGGGTGCAGAGGAGATTTACAAGGATGTTGCTTGGATTGGGGAGCATGCCTTATGAGAATAGGTTGAGTGAACTCGGCCTTTTCTACTTGGAGAGACGGAGGATGAGAGGTGACCTGATAGAGGTGTATAAGGTGATGAGAGACGTTGAAAGTGTGGATAGTCAGAGACCTTTTCCCAGGGCTGAAATGACTAGCACGAGAGGACACAGTTTTATGCTGCTTGAAAGTAGGTACAGAGAGGATGTCAGGCTTATTTTGTTTTAAATCAGAGAGTGGTGAGTACGTGGAATGGGCTGCCGGCGACGTGGTGGAGGCTGAAGCGATAGGCTCCAGAACAGGTGCATAGAGCTGAGATAAGTGGAGGGCGATTGGTAATCTAAAAGACTCCCGGACAGATGCATAGAGCTGAGATAAGTGGAGGGCGATTGGTAATCCAGGGTAATTTTTGAGGTAAGGACATGTCCGGCTCAGCTTTGTGGGCCGAACGGCCTGTATTGTGCTGTAGGCTTCCTATGTTTCTAAATCTTTATTCCATTGGAACGTAAGCGAATACGGGGTGAACCCCTGAATGTTTGAGATGCGGAATACAGTTGTAATCTTTCCGACGGGTTTGGAAGTCCAACCCTGAGGGCACTGATACAGAAAAAGGAAGGTATTCCAAGGAGAACTAAAAAGTGATTTTTTTTTTAACACCGAAGGAAGTGATGCATCTGGAATGAACTGCCAGGAGAAGTGTGTCACGTACCCCATAGAACCAGACAACCGTACAACACTACGGCACAGTACAGGCCTTTCAGCCCTCCATGTTGTGCCGACCCATATACTCCCGAAAAATGTGTTAAACCCACACTACCCCATAACCCTCTATTTTCCTTTCATCCATGTACTTGCCCAAGAGGCTCATAAATACCCCTAATGTTTTAGACTCCACCACCGTCGCTAGCAAGTCATTCCAGGCATTGACAATCCTCTGTGTAAAAAACTTATCCCTGATGTCTCCCCTAAACTTCCCTCCCTTAATTTTGGACATATGCCCTCTGGTGTTTGCTGTTGGTGCCCTGGGAAACAGGTACTGACTATCCACCCTATCTATGCCCCTCATAATCTTGTAGACCTCCATCAATTCCCCTCTCATTCTTCTACGCTCGAAAGAGAAAAGTCCCAGCTCTGCTAACCTTGCTTCACATGACTTGTTCTCCAAACCAGGCAACATCCGGATAAATCTCCTCTGCACCCTCTCCATAGCTTCCACATCCTTAATGAGGGCCTGCATGAGTCTCCCATGAGGGACCTTGTCAAATGCTTTGCAAACCTGCATGTAGACTTCATCCACTGCCCTACACTCATCCAATTCCTTTGTTACCTCTTCAGAAGACTCAGTCAGGCTCTTAAGGCACGATCTTCCCTTCACAAAGCCATGCTGACTATCCATGAGTAGACTGTACTTCTCCAAATGCTCGTAGGTCCTATCGTTAAGAATCCTTTCCAGTAGTTTACATTCCACTGACGTAAGACTCACCGGTCGATAGTTCCCAGGTTTCTCCCTATTATCTTTTTTTAAACAAGGGAACTACATTTGCCATTCTCCCGTCCTCCGGCACTTCCCCTGTAGCCAAAAAGGATTCAACGATCACTGCTAATGCTCCTGCGATCTCTTCTCTCAATTCCCACAACAACCTGGGGTGTATCATGTCCGGCCATGGGGATTTATCAATCTTAATGTTTTTAAGAAGATCCAGCACTCCTTCTTCCTTAATCTCCACATTGTCCAGTATACAGACCCGCTCGACTTCGACCTCATCCTGATCAAGATGCTTTTCACTTGTGAATACTGAAGCAAAGTATTCATTTAGGACCTCCCCAACCTCCTCTGCCTCCAGGCACATGTTGCCCTCTTTATCCTTTGGCGGTCCCACCTTCGTTCTCGTCATTCTCCTATTTTTTTCACATCCGCAGAGAACGCCTGGGGGTTCTACTTAATCCTACATGCCAAGGCCTTCTGATGTCCCCTTCGAGCTCTCCTAAATCCTTTCTTTTCCTCCTTCTTGGCTACCCTATATTTCTCATAATTGTCTCCTACGTCCTGCTCTTATATCTAACATATGCTTCTTTTTTCCCTCTTGACGAGTTGCCTCACATGTTTCGTCAGCCACGGTTCCCTTTTCCTACCATCTTCCCCTTGCCTCAGTGGGACAAACTTATCCTGGTCCCTAAACTTCTCCCACGTTACTTCTGTGCTTTCCCCTTTGAACATCTGTTTCTAATTTACTCTCGATAGTTCCTGCCTCATCCCTTCAAATTTAGCCTGTCCCCAGTAAAGCACTTTACCATTTCGTCTGGTTTTATCCCTTACCATAGCTGTGCTGAAGCTGAGGGAGTTATGGTCACTCTCACCAGAATGCTCCCCCACCAAGAGGTCTGTCACTTGACCAGGTTCATTACCCAGAACTAGATCCAGGATAGCCTCTCCTCTCGTCGGCCGGTCCACATAATTTGTCAGGAATCCTGCTTGAACACACCTGACAAATTCAGCCCTGTCTATCCTCCTTGCACTCAGGAGGTGCCAGTCAATATGAGCGAAGTTGAAATCACCCATAACAACTACCCTATATTTCCTATACCGTTCTAAAATCTGCCTGCTTATCTGTTCCTCGGCGTCTCGAGGGCTATTTGGGGGCCTATAGACTACTCCCAGCACAGTGATTGATCTCTTCCTATTTCTGACTTCCACCCAGACTGACTCCGTGGACACTCCTTCTGCAGCGTCCTCCCTTTCTATAGCCGTGATACCATCCCTGACCAGCAAAGCCACTGCACACCCGCCCCCCACCTTTTTTTTACCTCCCATCCTGTTCCTTTTAAAACACCTGAACCCTGGGACCTGCATCATTCAATCCTGCCCTTCCACCAACCAAGTTTCAGTAACGGCCACAACATCGCAGTTCCACGTACTGCTCCATGCTCTAAGTTCATCTTCCTTGTCCCTAATACTCTCAGCATTGAAATAGACACATTTCAAACCCTTTAACTGGCTACAATTATGTTCTGTCCCCTGCCTGTCCTTCCTCATCAACTCAGAACTCTTAGCATTATGCCATTCTCCTTCTACCTTAATCCCTGCACTCACATTCTGATTCCTACCCCCTGCCAAACTAGTTTAAACCCTCCCCAACAGCTCTATCAAACCTGCCCGGCAGGATATTGGTCCCCCTGAGATTCAAGTGCAATCCGCCCTTTTTGTACAGGTCACACCCGCCCCAAAAGGGATCCCAATGATCCAGAAATCTGAATCCCTGCCCCCTGCTCCAATCCCTCAGCCACACATTTATCCTCCACCTCAATCTATTCCTATTCTCACTGTCGCGTGCCACAGGTAATAATCCCGAGATTACTACCTTTGATGTCCTGCTTTTCAACTTCCTTCCTAACTCCCTGTAGTCTTCTTTCAGGACCTCTTCCCTTTTCCTACCTATGTCATTGGTACCAATATGTACCAAGACCTCTGGCTGTTCTCTCTCCCATCGCAGGATAACTTGGACGCAATCAGAAACATCCCGGACCCTGGCACGTGGGAGGCAAACTACCACCCGGGTATCTTTCCTGCATCCACAGAATCGCCTGACTGAACCACTGACTATAGAGTCCCCTATCACTACTTTCTTCCTCTTCCTTTCCCTACCCTTCTGAGCCATAGGGCCAGACTCTGTGCCAGAGGCACTGCCACTGTCTCTTCCCCCATCCAGGTTGCCCCCCGCCCCCCAACATTACTCAAACAGGAGTACTTATTGTCAAGGGGTACAGCCACAGGGGTACTCTCTTGTACCTGACTCTTCCCTTTCCCTCTCCTGACTGTGACCCATTTCTCTGTCCCCCGTTGCCCCGGTGTGACCACCTGCCTGTAACTCCTCTCTATCACCTCCTCACTCTCCCTGACCAGACGAAGGTAATCGAGCTGCAGCTCCAGTTCCCTAACACGGTTCCTCAGGAGTTGCATCTCAATGCACCTGGTGCAGATGTGGCCGTCCGGGACGCCGGGAGACTCCAGTACCTCCCTCATCTGACAACGACCACAGAAAACTGGCTTCACACACACATACTACTTCCTTTTCCAATCAACAGCTGCCTTACCGCGTCTCGTTATCGCTGAAGCCCGTGGAGCCAACGCCATTCCACTCTGCTGCCTCTCACTCCGCTGCCCGCTGAATATGGCTGTCTTCTTTTTAAACTGTTCGCGCTCAACTGGCTGATGTCACGCGCCTGCGCAGTCTGGCCTATCTTTGCACCCGAGAACTCAAAATGTCTTCCCGCTGAAAATCCTCACGTGTTCTCCTGCTGCCTTCTTGTTCCGAATCAAAAGCTTCTGCAGATTCCTTGCCCTTTTTAAACAGTTCGCGGTCAACTGCTTGGCGTCACGCGCCTGCGCAGTCTGGCCTCTCTTTGCACCCGAGAACGCAGAACGTCTTCCCGCTGGAAACCCTCAGGTGCTCTCCCGCTGCCTTCTTGTTTCCGATCAAATTACCCGTGAGGGGCTGAAGAACCAGCAGAAGTGGAAAACACATTGGAGTCTGGTATTGCTGTAAACTAACAATGTTTATTCGTAACTAGGCAATACAGTAATATAAAAACAAATATATTGGAACTGGTCAGCAATGATATATTAAGTGTGGTAATAGAAACAAAACTAGGCTCTTTCAAACCTGGGGCTGAATGGATAGAGTCTTACGGTGATGAAGAGAGATCAGTTCAGTTTATGGTATTTAGTTGAGTTGCGATGGAGAGAGGGAGCTGAGAGGTGATGCCGTCGATCTTCCCGTTATCTTCCGTGCTCTTCCGAATTCCTGTTGTGGTCTCCGACTATGACCATAGCACGTACGGCCGTTCTTCAGTCATGGAATTATCACCCAGGAGAGGGGGGACACATAAATAATTCCACACCGGTCGCACCTTTTCACACTGATCAGCAGAAGTGGAAAACACATTGGAGTCTGGTATTGCTGTAAACTAACAATGTTTATTCGTAACTAGGCAATACAGTAATATAAAAACAAATATATTGGAACTGGTCAGCAATGATATATTAAGTGTGGTAATAGAAACAAAACTAGGCTCTTTCAAACCTGGGGCTGAATGGATAGAGTCTTACGGTGATGAAGAGAGATCAGTTCACTGTGAGTAAAGGATCACAACTGATCGATTTCCGCGAATCGACCCTCCAGAAAACCCCACCGTCTTGTGGGCGCAACAAAGCTCGTTCAGTGTCCGAACCTGTGTGTCCCTGTGTAACAGGTGACCTGGCTTGTATCTCCACATGTCGGACAAAAGCTGTCCCTCAACCTGCTCCGTTCTCCTCTCTCTGCAGGAACTTTTACAAGCAGGCAAGTGACCTCGGGGAAAGGTCAACAAGCTGGCAGAGAAACCATGACATCAATCTTTCGAGCAGTTTCTGTCTCTCTGTCTCTCATTCTCACTGCGTTGGACGCCTCCCCTCTCTCTCTTAATAGCAGCACAGTTCCTAGGGTTTGTAGGGTTAATACCCGAACAGAAAATACAGGGACAAGCAATAAAGAAGCTGTGTTGTCGGAATGGAGCAGGCGGGCCGCAGAGTCCGTTTCTGTGATCAATTTCCCTCACTGAGTAAAGGATCACAATTAATGAACAAACTGAACAGAGTGTCACAACAGTGAAGTGCAGAAGGAGGAAGTATTGAACAGTTTAAATGAGCCAAGGATCAATGACAAACACGGGGAGCATGAGGGGAATTCCAGACTCACCCGCTATGGTCTGAACTCGGTTACATTCTTTCATTCCCAGCAAGGAAACAAAGTTCAGTGTTAGCCTTGCTGTCACTGAGCCAATTAAATTCGTCACGCCCATAAGCAGATAATGACCGGTCGGGCAATATCTGTGACCGTGCATTGCAAGCCTAACAGAGTTTAACAATGAGCGAGGATCCCTTACTCGATAGGAGACTGCACCACACCAGCTGCTCATAAAGAATACACAAACACAGCATCTCTGTTTTAACGCGGAGAACCCCGATATCTGCACAGCCTTTCAATAAAAAACACACCGAATACAAAGTTTATTTTTGTTGATAGGCTCGATTTTCTTGTTACGTTGACAAACGCGTCAAGTTCCATGCTGAGGGATACAAACAGCTCAATTCGTTTGCACAATTTAATCCAGGACATGACAACAGATCCACATAACGCCACAAGGCAATCGCATCAGTGTGAAAGCAGAGAAACCCTTTCACCGCTAACGATACCCGCTTCCAATGTTCGCACCAGAAAGCAAGGAAATGGGCATTGAAATATAACTCTTCCAGCAGAGGATGCTCGGTCACCTGAACAAGCTGTGATGCAGACTGTTCTGCTAAACATGTTCAGAGGAATCGGACATCAGATCAGCGGTGACACCACATCCGGGACATATATGTCCTGATGTGAGAACTGTCATCCACAGGTTAGATGGGCAAAGTTTTTAATGTGTAAATATTAGTTTTATTATTGCGTAATGCACTGCACGCTGCCGTAAAGAAGAAGAAAACAATTAATTTTACGACCTATGCTGGTGATATTAAACCTGATTTTGATTCTATAATACCATAGGATCAGAAAGTATAGGGGCAGATTTCAGCCATTTTGTTTGTCGCGCCTGCGCCGCCATTTCATTATGGCTGATCCGATTTTCCTCTGAGCCCAAATCTCCTGGCTTCCCCCTGTATCCCTTGGTGCCCTGACCAATCAAGAATCTAACAAACATATGCGTCAAATATGCATAAAGACATGGTCTCTACCGCTGCTTGTGGCAAAGTTACTCGGATTCACCACCTCTTCCGATACCTTTACAGCTCCCTTCTAAAAGGAAGACTCTTTATTTTTAGCTATGTCATCTTGGGTTTGACTTTTCCACCACAGGAATTATCCTCTCCACATCGACTCTATCTTTGTACCCTGGTCCTAGACTCCCACACTATAGGAAACATCCTCTCCACAGCCACTCTATCTGTGTCCTCTGGTGCTAGACTCCCCCACTATCGGGAACATCCTCTCCACACCCACTCTATCTGTGTCCTCTGATCCTAGACTCCCCAACTATAGCAAGCATCCTCTCCACACCCACTCTATCTGTGTCCTCTGATCCTAGACTCCCCCACTATAGCAAGCATCCTCTCCACATCCACACTATCTGTGTCCTCTGGTCCTAGACTCCCCCACTATAGGAAACATCCTCTCCACACCCACTCTATCTGTGTCCTCTGGTCCTAGACTCCCCCACTATAGCAAGCATCCTCTCCACATCCACTCTATCTGTGTCCTCTGGTCCTAGACACCCCCACTATAGGAAACATCCTCTCCACATCCACTCTATCTGTGTCCTCTGGTCCTAGACACCCCCACTACAGGAAACATCCTCTCCACATCCACTCTATAATTGTCCGCTTATCTTTGACTCTCCCACCAAGGGAAACTTCCTCTCAACATCCACTCTATTGAGGACTTTCACTTTTCGACTGGTTTCAATGATGTCACCCTTCCTCTCAGCTCTTCTGGATTCTGGTGAATACAGGCTCAGAGACATCAAAGGCTCCTAATATGACAAGTCTTTCAATCTCAGAATCATTTTCGTGAACGCACTTTGAACCCTCTCCAAATTCAATACATCCATTCTTGTGTAAGGGGCCAAAACCTGTTCACAATACTCTAAATGAGGCCTCACCAATGCTTCATAAACCTTCAATATTACATGTTTACCTTTATATTCCTGTCCCCTTGAAATGAATGCTAACATCGCTTTTCCCTTCCTCACAACAGACTCAACCTCTAAATTACCCTTTAGGCTATCGTAGATAAAGGACTGCCAAGTTCCTTTGCACATCATTTTCTTATTGCTGTATTCTCTCCATTTAAAATATAATCAGTGTTTGAGACATGGGCTAATACTGTTATACTGACGGTAAACGTTCAGTCGATGTGCTGCTCACGGTAATCGTAACGTCAGAGCTAACTGTCCTGCTTTTCATTAACCTCGAATAGGATGCATGTCCCCCTCGTGCCGTGCACTCCACACTAACTGTGTCATTGTGTTCTACCGAGTCAGCGTCATTCGATGTGGTGTTGGGCCTGGATACGGCTTCTGCAAAAATACCACAGATCATGTATCACGTGTAACGTACTGTACTGAAATGATCGCTCCAAGGAGATATATTCTGCTTAAAGCAAATTACTACAGATGCACAGATCAGAGATAAAACTACAGAATGCTGTCAATATTCTGGTCGTCTCACTACAGGAAGGATGTGGAAGCCATAGAAAGGGTGCAGAGGAGATTTACAATGTTGTTGCCTGCATTAGGGAGCATGCCTAATGAAAACAGGTTGAGTGAACTCGGCCTTTTCTCCTTGCAGGGACGGAGCATGAGAGGTTACCTAATAGAGGTGTACAAGATGATGAGAAGTATTGATTGTGTGGATAGTCAGAGGCATTTTCCCAGGGCTGAAATGGTTGCTATAGTAGGACACAGTTTTAAGGCGCCGGGGAGTACGTTCGGAGGAGATATCAGGGGTAAGTCTTTTACTCAGAGAGTGGTGAGTGCGTGGAATTGGCTGCCGGCAACGGTGGTGCAGGCGGATACGATAGGGGCTTTAAAGAGACTTTTGGATAGGTAAGTGGAGCTTAGAAAAATGGAGGTTATATGTAAGTCTAGTAATTTCTAAGGCAGGGAGATGTTCGGCTCAGCCTTGTGGGCCGAAGGGCCTGTATTGTGCTGTAGGTTTTCTATGTTTCTACGTTTCTATACTGTCATAGACATGTGGGCGGCACTGGGGAGGGGAACATCGTTAAACTTTCCGCTAGATGATTTAGAACTAATCATTTCCAGCTGACTGGAGAAACAGTCCGTTTTCAAAAATAGAGTAAAATACAGCACAAATGATTACTTCATGGCCTTGAAGACGGAACGGACATCCGGCACGGACAAGTGCGAGCAGCCCGCAAACAGAAACGGGGATACACAGCCACGCACAACATTGAGAACTGAACAGTCCGAGAGCAGGTCTGGCAGAGTTCACTGGAGTCCAGGTTCTGCGACCACCGTAAAGGTTGTATTGTATTCTTTCACCACAGGAATAAAATGAAAGTTATAGTCCGAGATCGCATGACTCATTCTCACTTACCTGTGACACGCAGAGTGACGGTCGCTGAGGGTTGGGTGCCACTAATTGGAACCATAGTCACACGGTATTCCCCGCTGTCCAGCACGTTCACCGACTTTAGCTGAAGCGACCCATTGGAGGTGAATAACTCTGCCCGCGATCGGTACTCATTACTTACAGACCCGGTTTGATCGATCCACTGGGCGACTGTTCTCCCATTAAAACTCCAGCTTCCACTGCTGATGTTGGACGACGGCCGGACTGAAAAAAGCGCATCAGCCCCAGCGGTGACATTTATCTGGCTGTGCTCAACGATAATAGTAAACTGCTGGGACTCACCTGAGAAAGAGAAAATCATATGAGGGAAAAGCGACAGACGCGAATAGACTTGGGAACTGCACTTAACTCAATCTGTACAGATACCAGGGATCTGTTCTTAGCTCAGTAAGGTCGATCATTATAACCTGATCTTCATGCCTCCTACCACCCGCCACTCTGATGGTTCTCCGACCACTGAGGGATCGAGAGAGTGACACTCACCCGCCGTTATGTGGAGACAAAGAGCGAGAGCTGCGAAGGGCAGTCCCGACATCCCGAGAGAGCAGCGCCGATCTCTGTTACACTCGGAGACTGAGCCGCACTTCCTGGTTTGCGGGTCAGATATCTGGGTTCTGACGTCACACGCGGCAGGGCTGATTGGATCAGAGACTCTGTACTTTGCTCAAATCTACATCAAATCCTGTGTGCTGTTCTACAACGATCTGCTGCTGTGTGGAATCCGATAATGATCTCAAAGAGAGTTTCTCTCACCCACCGACATGAAGAGAAAGAGAGAGAGAGTAAAGTGAACGTCATCCGCGCGATCCCGAGAGAGCGGCGCCTGTCTCTGTTACATTCGGAGAGTGAGCCTCATTTCCTGGTCTCCATGAGAGATCCCGAGAGCCCGTTATCTGAAAAGCCGGAGCTGACTGGAGCGCAGAGCGAGAAGGCGGAGAATGAACGAACCTAAAACGTTGGAGAAGCTGAAGACTATTCGGCCCTCGATACTCTGGTGTCGTCCTCTACCAGATCACGTGGAATGTTCCTCAAAACTACTTCCCTCCGGGATAGATAGACTGGCTGAGTGTTGTCGCCGCAATAATCTTGCACACAAGGACAGCAAGACCAAGGATGTGACTGTGAACGCCGCGAAGGAGAAGTCGGGAGATCACACACCAATCCTCATTGAAGGGTCGGCGGTGGTGAGGGTGAGCAGGTTTAAGCTCCTTCTGAGAGAATCTCTGCTTGGCCTCACATAGTTATACATTCACAAAGAAAGGCACGTCAACAGCTGTATTCCATTAGGTGATAGAAACATAGAAACAGAGAAAGCCTACAGCACAATAAAGGCCCTTGAAGAGATTTGGTATGGGTATGTCACCAAAAACTGGGAAATGTTCGCACATGCAAGGCGGAGATTATTCTGACTGTTTCCATCACCGTCTGGTGTGCAGGCTGCAATGCACAGGATCGACACAGATTGCAGAGGCTTGTGTCCAACAATCACATTCATCACAGCGCAAGCCTCTTCATAATCGAGAACATCTTCAGAAGGTGGCTCCTCGGGAATACCAGGTCCATAATTAAGGGCGATCACCGTCAGGTATATGCTCTTGTCTCATTACAACCATTAATCTCATTAAACGCCGAGTGAGTGAGACTGACTTTCGGACACTTTTTGAGATGCTCGAAAGAGAGAGAGACAGAGAGAGAGAGAGTGATAGAGAGAGAGACACGCGGGACAGAGAGAGGTGGAGTTATTTGATGGACAAACGATGTTACGGTTTCTCTGCAGCTTGTTTACTTTTCACAGGGACAGTCACGGACACACAAACTCACACAGTTCAGAATCAAGATGGATTCGGTCAATGGAAGACACGAGTGAGTCGGTCTCTGGTTTAAACTATCAGTAGCCCAAAAGGGTGTGAATTAAGATCGATCCTGACTATTGACAAGTGACTCTCACAAGTTCTGCAACTAGATGTTTTGCAGAGAAGAGAAGAGAGGAGAGGAAGGCTTGAAACTGAAGAAACCTAGTGACAAAGAGGTCACTGTTCGGACTCTCTTTCCCCGTCAGGGGTGAGTTCGTTTCCATTCGGATACGAAAGTGTGATTGTCACATGGTTAATCCACAGGAGTGGGTTCTGTGGTGAGGGGAAATCTTTGTGAATACCACGTGTGTGTTTACCCTTTTGTCTGGGTGTGGTATTTCACTGAAGAAAGGCACCCCTGTGGTAAATCACTGTTGGAGTTATTTCCTGTGTCGTGGAGCTGCAGAAGTGGCTATCACGCGGTGTGTGATTGGGGTAACCCTGTGGAATCTGCCGGTGTGCTTACCCGTGCCTGGTTGGTAGTTTCCCCTGGAAGATGGCCCCTTTGTGATAAGCTACTGTTGGTGATAATCCATGCGTGGATTCTGTTTGAGTATGCTGTGGCCGCCACATTGGGATTTCCCGCAGCTGAATCCGGGTGTGGTACCACATGTGTTGAAAGGATATTCGTTGAAGATCACTGTCGGTGATATTTCGTGTGTGGAGTGGAACAACTTCGGAGATAAAACCTACTGCAATTGCTATTTCGTATTGCTGTCGTGGAATCTGTGGAATATCGATGTAATTGCCGTCTCACAACATTCGCCTTTGGATGACAAACATCTCGCATTAATTAACCTGTGCATTTAAACCGAACTGTCTAACACAACATAGCAAAACTGTATCACTTACCACCTGAGTTTGATGAAGTTTTGTGGATTTATATATTTACACCGATATATGCTCAACACCGTTAACTCTTGATTTACCTGGTTTAGGTTACTAGATGACGTAGTTACTACTAAAATAGTGGTTTGTTAACAGTAAAACCAGACTCCGGGTGTGTTCCATTGCTGCTGATGCCTCCACAGCGTTGCGTGTCCGTCACACGCAGAAAATGCCGGAGGAACTCAGCAGGCTAGGCAGCAGAAGGTGGAACTGGAATATAGTAAACATTCGACATTTCGGGGCCCAGTCCCTTCATCAGAACTGGAAAGGAGGTTCGAAGGAGTCAGACTAAGAGAGTACCGGAAGTGGAGGAAGAAGAACAAGGTGGCATGTGGTAGGCAGAAAAAGGGTAAGGGGCTGGGCTGAGGTAAGGAGCTGTTCACTTGGTTTGCGGAAGAGATAGAGGGCAGGAGAGGGAGGCTGTCAAACTGGAGAGGAAATAAGACTACGGAAGAAAGGGGGAGGGAGAAGAGGAACAGAGGGAGGTTACGGGCAGGTAAGGAGGTAGAAAGGGAAAAGGGAATGGGGAATGTTAACGGAGAGGGGATCAGAGCAGTGTCAGAAATTCAACAGCAAAGTTGAGGACAGTTGGAATTTTGAGGCGAAGTTGGTGAATTTGTTGAATCAGCATGGGCGCAGGAAAAGCAACTGCGCAGTCGACATTTTGAGACCGGAAAACTTCACGAGCACACCAAACAAAAGAAACCCCGGCACTAAGGGCCAGTCAATGTCAGGAAAATTAAAATCTCCCATCAGAAGAACCCTATCATTATTTCACTGTTCCAGAATCTGCGTCTGTATTTTCTCCTCGATATCCCTGTTAGGATTGGTGGGTCTATAGGAGAGTTTTTGCCTCTTTCCTGTTCCTGCTTTCCGCCTACACTCCCTCAGTGCAGAATATTTCCATGACTTCCTCCTTTTCTGCAAACCAGACAATATCCCTGATTAACAATGCCACGCTCCCCCTCTTTTACCTCCCTTCCTGTCCGTTGTGAAATATATAAAGCCCGGTACACTCAACTTTCCTGCCACTCAGATATCCAAGTCCCTGCAATGTCTCGATAGTCATAGTCTCACGTATTGTCCCGTGCTCTAAGAACAGTTGCCTTTTTTAAGATCCTCCTTACATTAAAGTGGACTCATCTTAAATCACCAGGCTGAGTGTTTCCGCGTTCTGTCACCTGCCTATCCTTCCTCACAAACTCCCTGCAAGCTGCCCCTACTTGTGCGCCAACCTCCCCATCCTCCGTCTCTTCTCTTCGCCCCCTTCGACATGTAGTTTAAAATCTCCCCATTAGCATTACCTAACCTAAATTTTGGCCATCAGAATAAATGCTATGTTTGCCGTGAGCCAAGCACAGCACACCATCAAACACCGTGAAGCATGGTTGTGGCTGCATCATGCTGTGGGGATGCTTCACTACAGCAGGCCCTGGAAGGCTTGTGAAGTTAGAGGGTAAAATGAATGCAGGGAAATACAGGGAGGTGTTTTGTTGCAGCGACACCTGCTGGTTGAATGATGTCATAACAGCAGGATTGCTGTTAGTGTCAGGGAGACCAAAAAGCTGATTGTGGACTTCAGAAAGGGTAAGATGAGGGAACACGGGCCAATTCTCACAGAGGGATCAGAAGTGGAGAAAGTCAGCAATTTCAAGTTCCTGTGCGTCAAGATGTCTGTGGATCTAAAATGGTCCCAACACATTGATGCGGCAGTATTTCCTTAAGTGTTTGAGGAAATTTGGTTTTTCAACTAAAACACTGGAAGAGGTCTACAGATGATCAGTGGGGGGCATTCGGACTGGCTGCGGTGCGATGGTGGAGGGGGGTAGGGGGTAGGTTGGCATCTCCGGAAGATCGAAAGAAGCTACAGAATGTTGTAAAATCATCATGGGTACCATCCTCCTTTGTGTCCAAGACACGTTCAAGGAGAAGTGCCGCATAAAGGCGGCGTTCATCAAAAAGTAACCCCGTCACCCTGGACAGCCCCTCCTCTCAACGTCATCAGCGATCGGGAAGGAGGAACAGAAACCTGAAGACACACGCTGAGGGATTCAAGAACAGCTTCACCCCCACCCCCACGTAGCCGTCGGGTTATAAATGGACATTGAACCCATGAACATTACCTCACTCTTTCATATCATTTCTGTTTTCTGCTATTTTAATTTCACTATTTAAAATCAATATCCTTTAAACCAGTTATTTGAACCGAAAAATTTTGCTTCTACAAGACCACTTTCTCGCCTCCCAGAACATTTCTTACAAAGTTCAGAATTTGTTGAGTTTATTGAAACTCAGATAAAATAGATTTTTTAAATCTTTAATAATACAGGAAACGTTTCAAAGTCAGTGATTTGGGATACATTAAAAGCTTATTTACGTGATCAGATTATTTCGTAGGAAGGTATGCTGAAGAGACAGACAAGAATGGAATCGGATAAAATTTCTAAACAAATTAAAGATTTAGATTACACCAATGCAACCTCTCCAAATATCGATTTGTTTAAAAGAAGTGTGGAATTACAACTACAATATAACTTATCGTTAAC
Source organism: Hemitrygon akajei (assembly GCF_048418815.1). Lineage (NCBI taxonomy): Eukaryota > Metazoa > Chordata > Chondrichthyes > Myliobatiformes > Dasyatidae > Hemitrygon > Hemitrygon akajei. The sequence goes on along the minus strand of NW_027331944.1, from coordinate 1,720,174 downwards.
TTATCCTATTGAACGATATTTGCTTAAATTGAAAATTCAGTTTTATATTTCTGTGGAGAAAACAATAAGCACTTAGCTTCCCAATTAAGGGCAGCTAGAGCTAAAGGACGGATTTTAAAGATTCGTAAAGATAATGGAGATTTAGGTAGTAGCCATGAAGACATTAATAATATTTTTCAGGATTTTTATTCTGATGTTTATAAATCTCAGTTTCTAGCAGATTCCTCTAACATGAATGTTTTTTTTACGTAAGATTTAATTTCCTCAAATTACTGTTGAAGATCAACAGATGCTTGATGCTCCAATCACTGAACATGAACTTCAGAAAGCTATGTTGTCAATGCTATCAGGTAAAGCTCCTGGACTTGATGGCTATTCGGTAGGATTTTACAAAATACAATTACTCTCTCCATATCTATTGGAAATATTTCATGAATCTTTTGAGAAGGGCATTTTACCTTCTTCTTTTTATGAAGCTTCTGTTTCCGTAATCCTTAAGAAAAATAAAGATCCTACTGAATGTTCATCATATAGACATATTTCAAAATTAAATGTAGACGCAAAAATTCTCTCTAAGATATGGCTAACCGTTTTGAAATTATAACAAAATTATTTCTATGGCCCAAACAGGCTTTATTAAAGGCCGCTACTCTTTGCCCAATGTTCCGAGATTGATTAAAATTATATATTCATCATTATCTAAGAAACCCCAATGTGTTATTTCTATTGATGCAGAAAAGGCATTTGACAGAGTTGAGTGGGCATATCTGTTTAAGGTATTAGAAAAAATTGCTTTGGTATTAATTTAATAGAAGGATTCAAATGATCCATAAGAACCCTACTGCTACTGTTATTACGGATAATCTTAGGTCCTCTTTATTTCACATTCACGAGGTACTAGACAGGGATGTCCATTAAGCCCTTTATTATTTAATCTTGTACGGGAGCCTTTGACCATAATACTTCGTGAAGCTAAAAATATTCATGGTATCTCTATAAATGGGACTATACATAAGATTTCTCTTTACGCAGATGATCTTTTGGTTTATATTTAGAACCCTGAAGAATCCATTTCTAATCTTATGGACATAATAAATGATATTGGACAATTTTCAGGATATAAACTTGACTGAAATAAAAGTGAATTGTTTACACTAAATGCTTCTATTTCCATATATAACGATATTCAATTTAGAATTGTTGATTCTTTTAAATATTTAGGTATTATAATTACTAAAAATATAATGATTTTTAAAAAGTTAATGTAGTTCCATTAATGTAAATTATGAATCAATTATTTTCTGGATGGAAACCACTCACACTTTCTTTGATAGGTCGTATCCATGCCGTGAAAGTGATGATTTTAACCAGACATTTATAAATTTTTCAAAATATACCTATCTTTTTAAATTAAAAAAATAGATCAAATTGAATGTATTATTTCGCCCTTTATTTGGAATAATAAAAGATCAAGAATTAATAAACACCGTTTACAAAAATCTAAAAAAGATGGTGGACTTGCACTTCCTAATTTAAGACTGTATTATTGGGCTGTTAATACTCGACAATTATGTTTTTGCACGACAAGAGCCAAAAACCAGCTTGGATTGATTTGGAATTAAAAGCTATCAAACAATTTCATTTAACCTCACTATTCGGAGCTCCATTACCTTTACATCTCTCTAAAATTCCAAATTTAATCTCTACCCTGTTATTAAACAGTGCTTACGGATTTGGTTTCAGTTTCGCAATTTTTAAAAATTTTAAACAATTTAAATTGTCCAGCTCTCTATATCGATGTTTTAATTAAAGCAATAACTGGTCCCATTTTTCTATTATGGAGAAATAAGGGGTCTGTTTTTTTGCAGATTTATTTTGTGATGGTCGACTGATGACTTTTGAAGAGTTAATTAGTAAATATTCTCTCTCAAACACTTTTTTGCAATATTTTCAGTTTAGACATTTTTTACAATAATACTTATCTAAGCTTCTATATTTGCACGAATCTGATTTGCTCAATACTATTTTGAATATGAATCCTTTAGTAAGAGGTTCTATTGGTAGAATTTATAATTTATTTTTACTACAAAAGATAACCTCTCACTAAAGGTTAAACAAGATTGAGAGAGAGAGAACTTAATATGACTTTTGTGAACGAAGATTGGTTGCGAGTTCTGAAAATTGTCAGTTCTTCTTTAATATGTGCCAATCACTGTTTAGTTCAATTTAAAATTGTTCACTGTTATTATTTAACAAAGGAGAGACTATCTAAAATATTTCCTAACATAGACAATTACTGCGAGAGGTGTAAAACTGAATTAGCCACTTTGTCTCAAATGTTCTGGTCATGTCCTTCATTAAAATCCTTTCGGAAATCTTTATTTTTTACAATTTCTAAAGGTCTGAAAATTAATTTACAACCTAATACATTAACTGCTCTATCTGGAATAGTTCCGCGTCATATTCAGGGTATTTCATCTTCAGACCAACATGTAATTGCATTTGTTACATTGTTGGCAAGAAGGGCTATTTTATTAAAATGGAAAGACACCTCTGCCCCTACATTAATTCAATGGTTTTCTCGAGTAATGTTATATCTCAGATTGGAAAAAATCAGAAGTAGATCTTTTGATCCTCGATTTGATTTTGAGAGAGGATGGGGCTCTTTTGCCAAATATTATCATTTAATTTGAATTATTTTATATGGTTTCCTTCCGATTTCATTTAAAATAAACATGAATTGGTGGTTGATGATTCATTTTTTTTATATATATGGACGATGGTAAGTCGTATTGCTCCGGGAGTTGATCCCTAATGTTTTGTTGTTCGTTTTTTTCTTTATCCTTCATTTATTTATATAATTTATTTCATTATCATACATTATCCTTTTTTTGATATTTTTTCTTCAGCTTTATTAATTGTTGAAGCTCTGTATCATCTTATTACTGTCGAAGATTATGTATGAATAAAAAGATTTTAAAAATGAAAATTAATATAGTTCATTACTGAAATTTATTTCCTGGTTTATTGATTTGTTTCAGCCTGTTTCTTTGCTACAAATCTCAAAACAAAACAGGTGAGCTCTACCTGCAGTCTGTTTCTGAGCCACCTGAAATCTATTTTACACACCAAACATTCCCTCGCCCTGTTACAGAGTGTAATTACCCTCCCCCCTCTGACACCATCTTGCATTACACACACACACACACACACCCACAGTGTCTTCTCGCTCAAAGTGCGCACCTGTTCTCCTCTTCGCTTTCCAGGGGTCCTCTAGTTTATCCTGATTTTACTATCAAATTACATATCCACCACCCCTTGTTACCACTGTCCATCACCTCTCAACCCCTGCCGTGGTCTCCATGTTTACACATCTGACGTCACTCCCATCATTCAATCAGATACCTCTGATTTATCCAACTAGATACCTCTGTCACGTGTCAGCTCCCATCACACCCTCCTCGCTCGACTCTTTATATAAATATCTCCCTCTTTATCATTCAGAAGATGACAGGCGATGACAGTGGAAAATTCATTGATACATTTTCTAACACCATTTCGACTCTCTGCCCGTAGCAACTGCCCATCAAAGCCTCGCTGCTGGATCACTTATCCCACACTAGATCTTGCACCAGCCGACTTTGTAAACTATCTCACTGCCCTGGTGGTGTTCAGTATCGCTGCAGGGTCTCGACACGACCCGTGTCGGCTCATTGCCCTTCTCAGATATTGCATAACCGCTGATTTCTCAACATTTATAACGCCATCTTAAACTAAACCAATACTTTGCAAAAAACCATTATCTTGATATTAAACAAAAAATTCACTTCGAAAGGTTAAAAATATACCATCAAGGGAACAAAAATAATAGACAAAAATATAGTATAGTAGTTAAAGTGTATAAGACAAAGCGATTAATATAACGAAAACACACTTTAACTTAAATATGAAGTATAGGATAAACCTACACCAATAACCAGAGACTAACCTTGGTTTAAGAAATCGAAAACCGTCTTTCACAATCAGAATCACTCATTTAATGGAGAGTAGTAACTGTATCAGTAGGGAAGTTCTCCTCCAAATACTTTTTCGCTTCAAAGGTAGACAAAAATACTTTACACGGAGCATTCGGGGGGAGATCCTGAGCTTCGCCGGGTATAAGAGCGCAGGTTTTAGATTTTTCTCATAACATTCAGACATCAGAGGTTTAAAAAGTAGCCTTTTTTTCATAACTTCTGGGCTAAAACCTTGCACCAAACGAAAGCAATAATCACGAAATTTAATCATCCCAGCCCTTCGAGCTTCACGAATGAGTTGTTCTTTGCCGTGTACGTAATGAAATCGGACGATTACCACCGGGGGCTTATCTGAAACCGTCGGTGAACGACTCCAAATTCTATGTGCTCGGTCAAGTAGCGGAGGGTTTACTGGAAAAACCGACGGAAACGCATCTTTTAGAAATTGAGCAAAGTATTTCGAAGGATCGCCTTTTTCTATGCCGTCTGGGAGACCAAGTATGCGTAGGTTCTGTCTTCTGGACCGATTCTCCAAATCGACACTCTTGGCTTTAAGTGTCTCCACCAGTTTAATAGTCGAAATTAAATCCTGTTGCAATTTTTCAATTGTCAAATCTCGTTTCCGCGCTTCATGTTGCAGAGACGCGATAAGCGCTTGCTGCTGGTTAATTACTGAATCCGTCTTAACCATATAATCTTGAAAAGCCTTTATATCTCGTTGAAAAGCCTGATGTTGTTCCTCAGATTTTTTATCCAAAAGCTCCATAAGCAGTTCATAAGTTAACTCAGTGCGTTGCGGTTGAGCTGGCTTCTTTCCATTACCGTTCGGGTTTCGCCCCGGTTCTCGTCCTTTGGATCTAAGAGCCATTTCTGTTTGCATATCTTCCAAAATTCACAATAAAATCTTAACGATAAGCCCGAGAAAGTAGTAAAAATCTTTCGGTGTAGGTAACAATAAGTTGAATAAGGGTGATCAAAGGTTAAAAAAAGTAAAGGTTATGGAGCGGATCTGAAACAGTACTCACTCCATGAGCGTCTCCCGCTGACCTCTCTCAACATTTATTGTGTCCATAATTTCCACACTCACTCTCCTGTCCTTTCCAGTAATACATTTTGTACGTGACCTGTTGTAGTCTTAATTTCGCAGGTGCATGTTCTGTTTCCTCAATAATAGACCGCTGCAAATTCCCCAAGCTAGAGGTCAAACTTACCTCGTCTCATTTCTCCGTTTCTCCTTCTTCCGCTTTCATGAAATAGCGAAGTCTCCTTCACCGCGCTCTGTAGTAACTTCGGTAAAACATAAGGAGTTGGAGAAGAGGACAATCAAAGGTTCAACACACTCCATTGTCAGACCTTGTGAAACCTCCTGTTGCAGATGGTCAGATACAAGAGTCGTGCTTATAAACATATGTCAGTATCATTTAGACTCTGCTTTCTCACGGTACCTGTTCCCCCACAAAGTTCCGCCTTCCCCACAAGTACAAAACAATATGCGCCAACCTCCTCAGCTATTTGCCTTCTTCCTCATTTTACTTCTGTGCGCTCTTTTGCAAAGAGCTGAATTTTAACCCTTGACAATCTTTTCGAAATATTCACAATTGCAAAGCAGGCTTTTGTTGAAGGCAGCACAGATTATATGGATTGGGAGCATTTAGAACTTCAGCTGCAGGGAGAATTTGTTTTTTCAGTGTAATGTCTCTCAAACTGGAAGAAAGAAACTCTCTAAGTAAACAGGTTCTGGTTCACGCCTCCAATTCCTATCACGGGTGTCTAAAATATCGCAGTTACGTCATTATTTATCACCCAGGCATTCGTGCCCGTATATTCCTGACGCCCACCGACTGTGAGTCTGAGGCTGCCGTCAGATCGGCCGAGATCTCCTGCAGCAGGTGAGCCGGCCCTATATGGCGATTAGCCGGCCTGAGTTCATGTTTGAAATGTCAGTGGGTTAACTTCAACAGTTTTTGCACGACAAGAGCCAAAAACCAGCTTGGATTGATTTGGAATTAAAAGACATCAAACAATTACATTTAACCTCACTATTCGGAACTCCATTACCTTTACATCTCTCTAAAATTCCAAATGTAATCTCTACAAGTATCTGGGAGTACAGTTGGACGAGAAGCTAGACTGGACTGCCAACACAGATGCCTTGTGCAGGAAGGCACAGAGTCGACTGTACTTCCTTAGAAGGTTGGCGTCATTCAATGTCTGCAGTGAGATGCTGAAGATGTTCTATAGGTCAGTTGTTGAGAGCGCCCTCTTCTTTGTGGTGGCGTGTTGGGGAGGAAGCATTAAGAAGAAGGACGCCTCACGTCTTAATAAGCTGATAAGGAAGGCGGGCTCTGTCGTGGGCAAAGTACTGGAGAGTTTAACATCGGTAGCTGAGCGAAGGGCGCTGAGTAGGCTACGGTCAATTATGGAAAACCCTGAACATCCTCTACATAGCACCATCCAGAGACAGAGAAGCAGTTTCAGCGACAGGTTACTGTCGATGCAATGCTCCTCAGACAGGATGAAGAGGTCAATACTCCCCAATGCCATTAGGCTTTACAATTCAACTGCCAGGACTTAAGAACTTTTTAAAGCTATTATTAATGCTTTTTGAGCTAGTGATTTAGATGCATATCATATTATTACTGAGTTAAGTATTGTATTGTATGTAATGAGTTTGTGCTACAACAAGTGTATGGGACATTGGAAAAAAATGCTGAATTTCCCCATGGGGATGAATAAAGTATCTATCTATCTATCTATCTATCTATCTAAACAGTCCGTAGGAATTTGGTTTCAGTTTCGCAATTTTTACAAAAAAAATTAAACAATTTAAGTTGTCTAGCTCTCTATATCGATTTTCAAAATTTAATCCTTCAATAACTGATCCCATGTTTCTGTTATGGAGAAATAAGGGGTCTGTTTTTTTGTAGATTTATGTTGTTATGGTCGATTGATGACTTTTGAAGAGTTAATTAGTAAATATTCTCTCTCTCATACACACTTTTTGCAATATTTTCAGTTTAGAGATTTTTTACAATAATACTTATCTGAGCTTCCATATTTGCACGAATCTGATTTGCTGGTTACTATTTTGAATATGAATCCTTTAGTAAGAGGTTATATTCGTAGAATTTTTACTACAAAAGATAACATCTCACGAAAGATTAAACAAGATTGAGAAAGAGAACTTAATATGACTTTTGTTAACGAAGATTGGTTGCGAGTTCTAAAAATGGTCAATTCTTCTTTTATCTGTGCCAATCACTGTTTAATTCAATTTAGAATTGTTCACCGTTATTATTTAACAAAGGAGAGACTATCTAAAATATTTCCTAACATAGTCAATGACTGCGATAGGTGTAAAACTGAATTAGCCACTTTGTCTCAAATGTTCAGGTCATGTCCTTCATTAAAATCCTTTTGGAAATCTTTATTTCATACAATTGCTAAAGCTCGAAAATTAATTTACAACCTAATACATTTACTGTTCTATCTGGAATAGTTCCGCGTCATATTCAGGGTATTTCATCTTCAGAACAACATGCAATTGCATTTGTTACATTGTTGGCAAGAAGGGCTATTTTATTAAAATGGAAAGACACCTCTGTCCCTACATTAATTCAATGGTTTTCTCAAGTGATGTCATGTCTCAGATTGGGAAAAAAAATCAGAAGTTGAACTTTTGATCCTCGATTTGATTTTGAGAGAGGATGGGGCTCTTTTGCCAAATATTATCATTTAATTTGAATTATTTTAAATGGTTTCCTTCCAATTTTATTTAAAATAAACATGAATTGGCAATTGATGATTATTTTCTATGTATATGGACGATGGTAAGTCGTATTGCTCCAGGAGTTGTTTCCTAATTTTTTTTATTGTTTTTTCTTTCTCTTGTAGTTAGTGGGGTTTCTTTATATAAGTTTTTTCATTATCATATGTTATCCTTGTTTGATAAGCTTTTTTCTTCATATTTAATAATTATATTTATTGCTGAAGCTCTGTATCATTTTATAGCTGTCGAAGATTATGTATCAATAAAAACATTTTTAAATGAAAATGAATATATTTCATTACAGTAATTAATTTCCTGGTTTATTGATTTGTTTCAGCCTGTTTCTTTGCTGCAAATCACAAAACAAAACAGGTGAGCTCTACCTGCAGTCTGTTTCTGAGCCACCTGGAACCTCCTGTACACACCAAACACCGCGCCCTGTTACTGAGCTTAATTACCCTCACTCCTCTGACTCCATCTTGCATTACACACACACACACCCACAGTGTCTTCTCGCTCAAAGTGCGCATTTGCTCTCCTTTTCACCCTCCAGGGGTCCCATGGTTTACCCTGGTTTTACTATCAAATTGCATTCCACCACCCCTTGTTACCACTGTCCATCACCTCTCAACCCCTGCCGTGGTTTCCATGTTTACACATCTGACGTCACTCCCATCTTCCAATCAGCCGCGCTTAACTGGACACCTCTGTCACGTGTCGGCTCCCATCGCACCCTCCACGCTCGACTCTTTATATAAATATCTCCCTCTTTATCATTCAGAAGATGACAGGCGATGACAGTGGAGAATTCACTGATACATTTTCTAACACCATTTCGACTCTCTGCCCGTAGCAACTGCCCATCAAAGCCTCGCTGCTGGAGCACTTATCCCACACTAGATCTTGCACCAGCCGACTTTGTAAACTATCTCACTGCCCTGGTGGTGTTCAGTATCGCTGCAGGGTCTCGGCACGACCCGTGACGGCTCATTGCCCTCCACAGGTTTTGCATGACCGCTGATATCCCAACATTTATTGTGTCCATAATTTCCACACTCTCTCTCCTGTCCTTTCCAGAAATACACTTTGTGCGTGACCTGCTGTAGTCTTAATTTCGCAGGTGCATGTTCTGTTTCCTCAATAATAGACCGCTGAAAATTCCCCAAGCTAGAGGTCAAACTTACCTCCCCTCATTTCTCCGTTTCTCCTTCTTCCGCTTTCGTGAAACAGCAAAGTCTCCTTCACCGCGCTCTGTAGTAACTTCGGTAAAACATCAGGAGTTGGAGAAGAGGACAACCAAAGGTTCAACACACTCCATTGTCAGACCTTGTGAAATCTCCTGTTGCACAGGCTCAGATCCAAGAGCCGAGCTTATAAACATATGTCAATTTCATTTAGACTCTGCTTTCTCACGGCACCTGTCCCCCCACAGTTCCGCCTTCCCCACAAGTACAAAACAATATGCGCCAACCTCCTCAGCTATTTGCTTCTTCCTCAATTTACTTCTGTGCGCCCTTTTGCAAAGAACCGAATTTTAACCCTTGACAATCTTTTCGAAATATTCAAAATTGCAAAGCTCTCTTTTGTTGGCTGAAGATACAAATACTGGAGGTGTAATGGACACTGAAGAAGGTTTTCAAAGCTTGCAGAGGGATCTGGACCAGCTGGAAAATGGGCTGGAAAATGGCAGACGTAGTGTAATACAGACAAGTGTGAGGTATTGTACTTTGGAAGGAAAAACCAAGGTAGAACATACAAGGTAAATGGTAGGGCATTGAGGAGTGCAGTAGAACACAGGGATCTAGGAATACAGGTACAAAATTCCCTAAAAGCGGCGTCACAGGTAGATAGGGTAGTAAAGAGAGCTTTTGGAACATTGGCCTTTATAAATCAAAGTATTGAATATAAGAGTTGAAATGTTATGGTGAGGTTGTATGAGACATTGGTGAGGCCGAATTTAGAGTACTTTGTGCAGTTTTGGTCACAGAATTACAAGAAAGATATTAATAAGGTTGAAAGAGTGCAGAGAAGGTTTACGAGGATGTTGGCAGGACTTGAGAAACTGAGTTATAGAGAAAGGTTGAATAGGTTAGGACTTTATTTCCTGGAGTGTAGGAGAATGAGGGAAGATTTGATAGAGGTGTATAAAATTATGACGGATATAGATAGAGTGAATGCAAGCGGGCTATTTCCACTGAGGCTAGGGGAGTAAAAGACCAGAGGACATGGGTTAAGGTTGAGGGGGGAAGCTTAAACGGAACATTGGGGGTGCGGTTTCTTCACACAGACAGTGGTGGGAGTGTGGAATGAGCTGCCAGAGGAAGTGGTGAATGTGGGCTCACTTTAACTTTTAAGAAAAACTTGGACAGGTCCATGGATGACAGATGTATGGAGGGATATTGTCCAGGTGCAGGTCAGTGGGTGTAGGCAGAAAAATAGTTTGGCACATCCAACAGGGCCAAAAGGCCTTTTTCTATGCTGTAATGTTCTATGGTTCAATGGTTCTATGGTTTAAGGCAAGCACAGATTATATTGATTGGGAATATTTAGAACTTTAGCTGCAGGGAGAATTTGTTTTTCAGTGCAATATCTCTCAAACTGGAACAACGAAACTCTCTAAGTAAACACGTTCTGGTTCACGACTCCAATTCCCATCACTGATGCCTAAAATATAGCAGTTTTCACCGAGGCAGTTGTGCCCGTACATTCCTGACGCCCACCAGCTGTAAGTCTGAGGTTGCAGTCAGACCGGCCGAGATCTCCTGAAGTAGGGGAGCTGGCGCTATATGGCGATGGGCCGACCTGAGTTCATGTTTGAGCTGTCAGCGGGTTAACTTCAACAGTTCGTCCGAAATTCAGTCCGGATTAAAATAAGTGACTAAATAAATTGAAACTCGTAAAAACATGCTTTTGTGATTAGTTTACAAAGGAGCATTTGTGAGCTGCAATGAGGAATTGCCAACACTGACGTCACAACAGTGAACCACGTGGGAGCTTGCGGGGATTTGGTTGGACAAGAGCACAGATGTACAGCTCCAGATTGCACTGCAGACAGGGCTCACGGCCCTCAATATAGGGACCCAATCAGAAAGAAGTAATAAGTTCTTTACACTGTTCCCTATCTGATTTTTTTTTCTTTTAATTCCCGACCAAGAGATAGAGGACTTTAAATTATGAAGATATTTCGGAGAGATAGTTTGAAAACCCTCTGGACACTGACGGGGCGATTTAGAACGTTACATCAACGCTTCTGGCCAATCAGCTACGAGGTTCTTGAGTGATGTTTTATTTACCGTGCGGGTGGAGGCGAAATGGTCATCTGACGTTTCTATTTAATATGATCTGATAATGGTCAATGGACCTGCTGCCCCAGTGACCCGCGACCGGCTGCACTGTGGTGGCCCACCTCAGAGGAAAAGGTTTTGAAATGCTTTCTGATACAAAGCACACAATCCACGACATAGTCAATTGGTCTAGCTTTCCTAATTTCATTTGTAGGCTCCTTCCTGGCATCCTTGTAATTTTCTAGAGCTCTGACAGCACCCCGTTTCCTTTACGCTCCCCTTTCTACGTCCTTTGTACATCATGGTTGTTTAGCTGGACCATCCGTTCCCTGGCTCAATGCAACACACCTCTGCAGAGTAAATGTTTCCTGAACATTTGCCACATTTCTGCTATGGATTCCCCTGAGAACACCTGCTCCCAATTTATGCTCCCAGGTTCCTGCCTGATAGCATCATATTTACCCCCTATCCCAATTACAAGTTTTCCCAAATTGTCTGCTCCAATCCGTCTCGAGCACAATGTCAAAGAGACAGAATTGTGATCACTAGCTCTAAAATGGTCTCCAACCGAGGGGTCTGACACCTCACAGTGTTAATATTCCAATACCAGGTCAGGTACAGCCTCTCCCCCAGTTAGCCTATCTACATATTGCGTCAGGAAAACTTCCCCAGCACATCCAACACACTGCATCTCATCTAAATGCCTTGCTCGAAGGAGACGCCAGTCAATATTAGGAAAGTTAAAATCTCCCATCAAAACAACCCCATTATTATTTTACTGCTCCACAATTTGTTTCTCTATTTGCTCCTCGATGCCCCTGTTCCGATTGGGGTGGGGGGTCTACAATAACAGCCAGTAGGGCATTTACCTCCCTCCTGTTTCTGCTTTCCACCCACACTGACTCAGTGGATAACCCTTCCATGAATTCCTCCTTTTCTGCAACCTAGTCAATATCCCTGATTAGCAATGCCACGCCCTCATCTCTGTTGTTTCTGCTTTCCACCCACACTGACTCAGTGGATAATCCTTCCATGAATTCCTCCTTTTCTGCAACCCAGACAATATCCCTGATTAGCAATGCCACGCCCTCACCTCTTTTGCCTCCTTCCGTTTCTTTTTTCAAATGTCTAAAGCCCGGCACGCTCCACATTCCGGCCACTGAGATATCGACGTCTCTGTGACGGCCACAACGTCATAGACCTACGTATTGATCCGCGCTCTAAGTACATTCGCCTTGTGTATGATACTCCGTGCATGAAAATAGACGCATCTCAGACCATTAGGCTGAGTGAATCCCTGTTCTGTCATCAGCCAGTCCTCCCTCACAAACTCCCTGCATACTGTCTCCAGTTGTGCGCCAACCGCCCGATCCTCTGCCTCTTCTCTTTGCTCCCCCGCCCCTGCAAATGTAGCTTAAACCCTCCCCAATAGCATTAACAAACCACCCCGCCAGGATATTCATTGTACATGGTAATCGTAATTTGGAGGATTTGGGGTTGGACCGACTGTTCCAAACAGATGGCGGCCATGGAAGCATAGTTTCCATTCTCTCCGACTGAGAATCAGGGGAATTTCTCAAAGAAAAGAAAAGAAAAAAAAAAACACAGAAAAAATATGGAGTTAAATTGATTTACGATTAAATCATGAATCCAGAAATAAAAGCATCAACTACACTAGTTTGCTACAGGTTTCATTCAATCTCATGAGAAAAATGTAAAATCGACCAGATACAGTGTTCAGATAAAGTATTCACCCGCTTTCATGATCTATTGCTGTACAGCATTGAATCACAGTCGATTTATTTCGGCATTTTTTGACACAGATCAACAACAGCAATATATAAACCGATCTCCACAAAGCGATATTAATTAACAAGAAAGAAAAACACAAAATAATTGATTGCATGATTATTTCCCTCCCCCACCGTTAATGCGGCACTCCAAACACGCCAGTTCGTTTCAGAAGTCCCAGAATTAGTTAAACGGAGATAAGTTTTTGGAGATCTCCATACAGTCCAGTTGTTTCAATTAATCGCTGAACAAATACACCTGCATCAGGAAGGTCCAGCTGCTGTTAGAATGGACCCCGGCAAAAAATTACACCAGGAGGACAAATGAACACTCCAAGCAGGTCCACGGAAAGGAGATTGAGAAGCACATGCCAGGAATGGGTTCCAAGTCACTGAATATTCCTTGGAGTGCCCTTAAGTCAAACATCACGAAGTGGAAAGAATATGGCACAGCTGTGGGTCTAACCTGGTCCCAACACATTGATGCGGCTATATTTTTATAAGGAGTTTGAGGATATTTGGTTTGTTGCATAAAACACTGGAAAAGTTCCACAGATGTGCCGTGGTGAGGATTCTGACAGGCCGTAGTGCCATATCGGGGGTGGTGGAGGGATGATTGCAAACTGCGGAGGGTCGTAAGAAGGTACAGGAAGTTGTAAAATCATCATGGACACCAGCCTCCGCAGTCTCCAAGATATCATCAAGGAGCGGTGCCGCAGAAAGGGGGCGCCCATCAGAAAGGAAACCCGGCTCCCAAGGACCCAAGGCATCCCCTCCTCTCACTGCTGTCATCTGTTAGGAGGTACAGAAGCCTGAAGTCATACACTGATTCTTCCCCTCGGCAAGACAATTACTAATTGGACATTGAACCCATGAACATTACCTCACTTTTTAAATTATTTGTGTTTTTCTATAATTTAAATTTAAATATATATATAATCTGTCTGTAATTATTTATCTTCATGTATTTTTTTTTCTATATCATAATGCATTGCATTGTACTGCTGCCGCTAAGATACAAACTTTCACGACGTATGCTGGAGGGGTGTTTCTTTTCTGTAATTCTCAAAACAAAACACATGAGCTCCACCTGCAATCTGCTTCGGAGCTACCTAGAACCGCCTGCACACAGCAAACACTCCTCCCCTGTTACTAAGCTTAATTACCCTCCCGCCTGTGACGCCATCTTGCATTACACACACACACACACTAAACCAAAGGTTCCACACATCCATTGTGATACATTGTGAAACTTCCTGTTGCAGATGTTCAGATCCAAGAGTCAAGCTTATAAACATATGTCAGTATCATTTAGACTCAGCTTTCTGTCCGCACCTGTTCCCCCATAAAGTTCCGCTTTCCACACAAGTACAAAATAATATGCGCCAACCTCCTCAGCTATTTGCCGCCTTCCTCATTTTACTGTTGTATTCTCTTTTAACCTTTGTCAGTCTTTTCTAAGCATTCACAATTGCAAACCTGGCTTTTGTTGAAGGCAGCACAGTTTATATAGATTGGTAATCTTTAGAACTTTATCTGTAGGGGGATTTTTTCTCAGTGTGGTCTCTCTCAAACTAGAACATGGAAACTCTCTGAGTAAACAAGTTCTGGTTCACATCCAAGAGTCGTGCTTATAAATATATGTTAATTTCCTTCAGAGTCTGCTTTCTCTCCGCACCTGTTCTCCCACAAGTGCAAAATAATATTCGCCAACTTCCTGTGTCATTTGCTTTCTTCTTCAATTTACCTCTGTGAACTCGTTTAACCCTTGACAATGTCTTCTAAATATTCATATTTGCAAAGCTGCCTTTCATTGAATGCAAGCACTGATTACACAGATTGGGAATCTCAGAACAGATTTTTTTTTGTTTCAGTGTGGTGTCTCTTAGACGGGAGCAGAGAAACTCCACGTAAACGAGTTCTGGATCACGTCTCCAATTCACTTCTGCAAGCTGGCAAAGATATGGCAGTTACGGTGTCAGTTATCACAGAGTGCAGTCGTGTCCGTCCGTTTCCGATGCCCACCAACTGTAAGTCTGAGGCTGCAGTCTGATCGGCTGAGATCTCCTGAAGCAGGGGAACAGGCTCTATCTGCCGACTGGCCGACCTGAGTTCACTTTGGAAATGTAAGTGCGTTAACTTCAACAGTCCGCCCGATATCCTTTATGGATTAAAGTAAGTCATTAATGAAATTGCAACTCGTATAAACGTGGTTTGGGAACAATTAACTGATGAGTATTTGTCAGCTGCAGTTCGGATTTGCCAATGATGACGTCACCACAGTGAACCACGTGGTGACTTGCGGGGACTTGGTTGGACAAGAGCACAGATGTACAGCACCTGATTGCACTGCAGACAGGGTTCACGGCCCTCAGCACAGGGAGTCAGTCAGAAAGAAGGAATACGTTCCTTAGACCGCCTGTTGCCAATCTTTTTTCTTTTAATTTCTGATGAAGAGATAGTGGGTTTGAAATTCAGACGATATTCAGGTCGAATAGTTTGAATGAACTTTGGACACTAAGGAGAGAGGTTGGAAAATGGCATCAAAGCTTCTGGCCAATCCGGAACTTCTGGCGTGGTTTTTGAGTGATGGGTTAGTCGGGGTACGGGGGAAATGGTGATCTGAAGTTTCTATTCAATATGATCTGAAAATGGCCAGTTAACTGCAACCAGCTGCGCTATGGTGGAGCATCTGAGTTGAATAGGATTTAACATGTTTTCTGATGCAAAATATATAATCCAGGACAGAGTCAATTGGTCAGATAGCAACCATGGACGCGGAAAGGGAAGGCGATTCTAACTCGGAGCCATTTTACCTGAGCGTCCTTGACACATCCACGCACCAGCCGCTCATACTGCATGAGAATAACAGCGTTGAAGAGACACGTGTTCAACAACAAAGGATGCACGTTCTGCAATCCCACCAGACATCCGCGTGTTTATTCAATCACCGACCGAGTGTTGCATTTTGTCAATATCTCAGACACCTCAAACACGTCATCCTAGTATTAATGTTCTACTCACGGTCACGGTCTGAGTGAGAATTTGATAATTCACTGTGTATTGGTCACCACAATGTGTTATTATATTTCCCAAGACTCCCTGATTACGCTACATTGTTGTTTATTTCACAAACCCGACCGCTAATTCTGCACTTCCCAGTGCCTGGAAAATCCCTTCTACAAGCCCAT
This sequence comes from Hemitrygon akajei, assembly GCF_048418815.1. Lineage (NCBI taxonomy): Eukaryota > Metazoa > Chordata > Chondrichthyes > Myliobatiformes > Dasyatidae > Hemitrygon > Hemitrygon akajei. The sequence goes on along the minus strand of NW_027331944.1, from coordinate 1,704,124 downwards.
GTTTGGACCCCCCACACCCGCACCTCCCGCGCAGTCCAAATGCACCTTGTGCCTCTGTGACCACGGTGTGCGGCGGAGGGCGAGAAAGTGGTTCCTAGCAACTGCTGGCTGTAGAAACGGGCCTCGGGGTGGCCACTCCCGTCAAGGTGGGAAAATGTTCGCCACTCTTCCTCCCTGATTAGGGAGAGAACCTGTGGAATATCGAATACCGGGTGAAAGGCGAACTCTTCGGGGTAACTGCAAGTCTGTGTCTTTGCTGTTGATCGGTGATCGGTGGGGGTGCCGATGGCATTTTTGCCGGTGGGGGCGGAGAGGGGATGGTTGCGCGCTGCCGCTTATGAGGGGCTGTGGGGGTGAGAGCTGGGGGAGGGGGCTTTGGGGTGCTAATATTTAACTCTCGTTCATTCTTTGTGGGCCGAAGGGCCTGCAATGCGCTGCAGGTTTTCTGTGTATCAATGTTTCTATATCGCAGGGCAAAGTTGAGAGGGCGAATGTGGGTGGAAGCATGAGGGTGGTGAACCCATGAGGGTGCCGTCATTGGATGTAGCAGTCTGGATTGAGGTGAGAGAACTCAGCGGCTTCGATACAAAATGAGTCTCGATCTTCAGTGATATCCCGGAGTGAAGATGTGACACCTGGCAGACATGTGGGGGAGTCATGGACAACGGTTGTAAATGTAACCCTCACGCAATCGGCTGGTGTATGTCCCGGGGAAATTCCGTCCACCCACCAAAACGGGCCTCCCGTGTACGTGGATGCTGTGACGTGCACCTGAGCAAAATCTCGCACACACACTATCAAACCGCACACCAGGTACTTTCACAGAATACCCTTTATATATCTTACTAGGACCAAGTGTTAAATAGCGATACAATATATATCAAAGAGAAGAAAAGAAAGAAAAGGCGCCAGAACTTATCAGGGTTCAGTGCACAATCGTTGGAGCTCAACCATCGAAGACTGCGGTCCGCTGTTCGATCCTCTCCGACCTCCACGACCCGCGCGCCTGGGACCACCGGCAGTGATCGACCGCAGCGCCTCCAGCACCGTCCGTCTTCCTCCCGATCTCCTCTCCAAATCCCCAAATACCGCGAAACCACAGCTCGCAGACCCACAAGAAAGAATAACAGCTATCCCAATTGGTTAACAAATGGATACAATTCTCATGATCAGTAACTATAATCCAAACAAGCTGCCAGAGAAAGCTCTCTCTCTGCAGTTACATAACAAAGAAGCCATTTTGATTACAAAGAAGCCAGTTTGATTTCAAAGAAGCCATTTTGATTACAAAGAAGCCATTTTGATTAACATACGCAGTGACAGACGAAACCCTCTACATAAATAAAAAGTAAGAGATGTTTTGAGCGGTGGCTTCTTCAACGATGGTTGTCCTACTCATGTGTGAATTCCCGGCCAACCGTCCTCTTCCATTCACCAGTGACGTCATCTGAGGAAACAATACACAATTCATGTGGATTACCTTTGCAACCAGAAGGAAATAAGGTTGGTGAGACCGAATACGGGCGAGATTTACTTATTCGGCGTCAGACATCGTGTCAATGAGAATTTGTGGACTATTTATCTGTTTCCTAAGGCCACAGGCCCATGACAGTTGTTCCTCTGAATACAATGACTTGCTGAATGTCGCCGCCTGTCGCCAGTCCGACAGTGTTACGTGTCTCACATCTGTCAATCACCGGGTAATTTGGAATTACCTGACGAAGGGTCTCGGCCGGAAACGTCGACAGTGCTTCTCCCTATAGATGCTGCCCGGCATGCTGCGTTCCACCAGCACTTTGTGTGTTTAACTATCAACCCAGTCGTCCCAGTGCAGGATTCAGTGCAGTTTAACTGGCAGGTCGACAAGAATGTAAGTGCAATGGCTTCAAGGTAAGGGGTGGGAAGTTCAAGGGGGATATTAGAGCAAGGGTTTTTACTCAGAGAGTGGTTGGTGCGTGGAATGCACTGCCCGAGTTTGTGGTGGAGGCAGATACACTAGTGAAATTTAAGAGAGAACTGGACAGGTGTATGGAGGAATTTATGGTGGGGTGGGGGTTATATAGGAGGCAGCGTTTGAAGGTCGGCACAACATTGTGGGCCGAAGGTCCTGTACAGTACTGTATTGTTCCATGTTCTACGTTCTAAGTGCCGAAATAACTCAATGTGTCAGGCAGCATTAATAGAATTTATTAATCCGTTTACGTTTTGTGCCGAGTCCCATCTGCTGGGCTGGTCAGCCATTTACAAGTAAGAGACAATGTATGGCGTGAGGAGATCGTGGGAGGGAAATGGTTTGGATCTTTGGTCATCGGGTTTACACGGACGAATGAGAGACTCATTCACTCACCTTGTGCGGTAACATGGACAGTGAGGTTACTGCTCCTCTTGGTTACGCAGTTAGTAACCCGAAACGTGTACCTCCCAACGTTAACCGAGCTCACTGACTCAAGGGTGAGTTACTGCCCTGTCTGCAGGAGATTGCTCCAGTTGTAGCATGTTTTCATACCCCAGGGGACTGACAGAGCAAAGCAAGTTAATGGCTGGTTTCACACAATATTGGACACAACTAGACGCTCCGGTACAATTCTGACCGTATAACCATATAACAATATAACAATTATAACACGGAAACGGTCCATCTCGGCCCTTCTAGTCCGTGCCGAACGCGTACTCTCACCTAGCCCCACCTACCTGCACTCAGCCCATAACTCTCCATTCCTTTCCTGTCCATATACCTATCTATTTTTTTGTCATTAAAAAAACGGACACGTATATGGACCTTCTCCGGTCCATTTATAAAATGAAAAAAAGATATGTTGATTAGAGTAATATCCTGGTGGATCCGGGATATTCTAACCTTCTCTGGTTATCTATACAATGAGGACACATGTTGTTAAATGTACTATCCGATACAAATTAACGCCGTTGACTAACTGTGTACTTACAGTAAACTTGCACGTAGGTTTCTCCAGCGCCACCGCTGATGGAGTTGCTGGCGATGCACTTGTACGTCCCTGCGTCGTTTCTGTTCACACTGATTATAGTCAGTTTCGCCTTGTCGGGAGATGTAAATATTCTGCCGTTTTCCTGGATTGGTTGGTCATTCTTGAACCATGTCCGTGTCTGAACAGTGCCCGACGCGTCACAACTCAGTGCGATGGTATCGAGGTTTTCCAGGGGAGTGGGATTATTGGTCACCACGGCAACCCCACACAGATCGCAGACTGAACGAAATTACTTTACTTTATTGTCACCAAACAATTGATACTAGAGCGTACAATCATCACAGTGATATTTGTTTCTGCGCTTCGCGCTCCCTGAAGTACAAATCGAATTAAATATAATAAAATTTTAAATTATAAATCATAATTAGCAAATAGAAAAGGGAAAGTAAGGTAGTGCAAGTCAGGTCCGGATATTTGGAAGGTACGGCCCAGATCCGGGTCAGGATCCGTTCAGCAGTCTTATCACAGTTGGAAAGAAGCTGTTCCCAAATCTGGCCGTACGAATCTTCAAGCTCCTGAACCTTCTCCCGGAGGGAAGAGGGACAAAAAGAGTGTTGGCTGGGTGGGTCGTGTCCTTGATTATCCTGGCAGCACTGCTCCGACAGCGTGCGGTGTAAAGTGAGTCCAAGGATGGAAGATTGATTTGTGTGATGTGCTGGGCCATGTTCACGATCTTCTGCAGCTTCTTCCGGTCCTGGACAGGACAACTTTCATACCAGGTTGTGATGCACCCTAGAAGAATGCTTTCTACGGTGCACCTATAAAAATTAGTGAGGGTTTTAGGAAACAGGCCAAATTTCTTCAGCTTTCTCAGGAAGTAAAGGCGCTGGTGGGCCTTCTTGGCAGTGGACTCTGCTTGTTTAGACCATGTCAGTTCATTTGTGATATTCACCCCGAGGAACTGAAAACTTTTGACCTGTTCCACCTGCGCACCATCGAGGTAGGTGGGGTTGTGCGGTCCGCTACACCTTCTGAAGTCAACAACCAATTCCTTCGTGTTGCTGACGTTGAGGGATAGGTTATTGTCTTCGCACCATGCCACCAGGTTCGTAATTTCCTGTCTGTACTCAGGCTCATCATTACGCAAGATACGGCCTACAATTATGGTGTCATCAGCAAACTTATATATTGAGTTTGATGGAAACTTGGCTACACAATCATGGGTGTACAGTGAGCACAGGAGGGGCTGCGGACACAGCCTTGTGCGGCACTGGTGCTCAGAGTGATTGTAGAGGAGAGCTTGTCCCCTATTTTTACAGCCTGGGTCCTGTCTGTGAGGAAGTTGAAGACCCAGCTGTAGATCTGAGTGCTAAGACCCAGTTTCCGGAGCTTAGGAATCAGTTTATTTGGAATGATTGTATAAAAGGCAGAGCTGTAGTCGATGAAAAGGAGCCTTACATATGAGTCTTTATTCTCCAGGTGTTCTAAGGAGGAATGTAGTGCCAGGGAGATGGCATCTGCCGTTGACCTGTTGCTCCGGTAGGCGAATTGCAAAGCGTCGAGGTTGACCGGTAGGTTATGGTTGAAGTGTGCCATAACCAATCGCTCGAAGCACTTCATAACAATTGATGTAGGTTTGAATCCATTGTCGGATAAGTACTCCTCCAATCAAAGCATTCCAGACCTCCGCCGCCTTCTGTGAACACGAAACGAGGTCAAACCCACACGGAACCGCGGGCAGTGTGTCATCAACCTTCTGTTGAAATTCATTGCATGACAGATACACGTTTCCGGACAACGTGCTCATATCTTCCGAGAAAAAGACATGCTCAGGATATGTGTTGCGCAATTTTGGAAACTGCATCAGCTTTCTCTGACCAGAAAGGCAACGGTCTGCAAGCTATAGAGCTCAGAGCTAAAGCTATAGAGAGTTAGATAAAACTCTTATAGATAGCGGGGTCAAGGGATATGGGGAGAGGGCAGGAACGGGTACTGTTTGTGTATGATCAGCCATGATCACAGTGAATGGCGGTGCTGGCTAGAAGGGCCAAATGGCCTACTCCTGCACCTATTGTCTATTGTCTTTTGTCTATAAGATCTGGTATTTCAACATTTCTGCTTCTGATCTCAACGTGCATAACTAGTCCAAATCAGTAATTGGCTCTGCAAATATACTGTTAGGGTCAGACAAGACTGATTTATCCTAACAAATATTCCAGCTGAACGAGTTGCATTTACCCGCTGTTATTTTTATTTTATCCCCCCGGACAACAACATCTGCGCCAGGTGCGTCCTTAGGGATCGCGTTAGAGAACTGGAGATGCAGCTCGATGTCCATAGTCTGGTCGGGGAAGTGAGGAGGTGATAGAGAGGAGATATAGACGGTAGTCACACCGGGATTTGGGAAGACAGATAAGTGCGTAACTGTCAGGAGAGGAATGGGCAAGAGGCAGATGCTGGAGAATACCCCAGTGGCTGTCCCCCTTAACGATAAGTACTCCTGTTTGAGTACTGTTGGGGGAGACGTCCCACCTGGGCTAAGAAACAGTTGTCTCGCCTTTAGCATAGAGTCTGGCGCTTTGGCTCAGAAGGGTAGGGAAAAGAAGATGGCAGCGGTGACTGGGGACTATATAGTTGGGGATTCAGACGGGCAAATCTGTGGGCGCAGGAAAGAAAGGCGGGTGGTAGTTTGCCTCCCAGGTGCAAGGGTCTGGACTGTTTCAGATCCTGTCCACAATATCCTGAAGTAATAAAGTGTCCAACCAGCGGTCGTGTTACATATTGGTACCAAGGACACAGGTAGGAAAAGGGTCGAGGTCCTGTAAACAGACGACAGGAAGTTCGGGAGGATGTTGAGTGACAGGTCCTCAAACGTAGTAATCTCGGGGGAGGGGGGGGGGGGCGGAAGATAAACGCGTAGTTGAGGGATTGGTACAGGGGCAGGGATTCATCTTTCTAGATCACACGGGACCTCTTTTGGGACAGCTGTGACCGATACAAAAAGGACGGGTTGCGCCTGAGTCCGAGCGGGACCAATATCCTGGCAGGGAGGTTTGCAAAAGGCTATTGGGGAGAGATTAAACTGGAATCGCTGGGGTATGATCCAGATTGAAGAGACGGAGGAAGCTTGGAGAGAGTGCGAAGGGGAAGATGGGCAGGTGATAGAAAAGCGATACGATCTGACCGATGGTTTGAGATGTGTCTGTTTGAGATGATGCAAGCGGCATCATGAACAAATCGGATGAGCTTAGAGCGTGGATCAGCACTTCAAGCTATGATGTCGTGGCCGTTATGGAGACTTGGACGGCTTAGGGGCAGGAATGGTTACTTGCTGTACAGGCTTCAGATGTTTCAGATAGGAGGGGGGAGGCCACAGAGGTGGGGGCGTGGGACTGCTGATCAGAAATCGTGTCACGGCTGCAGGAAAGGAGGAAGTCATGGAGGGAACATGAGGAAATCTGCAGATGCTGGAAATTCAAACAACACACACAAAATGCTGGTGGAACACAGCAGGCCGGGCAGCATCTATAGGAGAAGCACTGTCGACGTTTCGGGCCGCGACCCTTCGTCAGGACTAAGTCATGGAGGAATTGTCTACTGAGTCCCTGTGGGTGGAGGTTAGAGACACAAAGGGGTTAATAAATCTACTGGGTGTTTTTTTTTATAGACCGCACAATACTAACGGGGTCATAGAGGGGCAGAGAGGGAGACAGATTCTTGAAAGGTGGAACAATAACAGGGTTTTCATCCAGACAGTTGTGGATTATGGAATGCTCTGCCTCACATGGCAGTGGAGGTAAATTCTCTGGGTACTTTCAGGAAAGAGATAAAAGATCCAAGTGAGATAGAACTCTTAAAGAAAGATAGCAGAGTCAAGGGATATATGGAGAAGGCAGGAACGGGGTACTGATTGTGGATGATCAGCCATGATCACAGTGAATGGAGGTGCCGGGTCCAAGGGCCGAATGGCCTAATCCTGCACCTGTTGTTTATTGTCTATTGTCATGGGAGGAGATTACCTCTGTACCTATCTCTAAAATGAACGGCCTCACACTTAACCGTGTTGAACTCCATTTGCCACTTCTCAGCCCAGCTTCGTATCGTATCAGTGTCCCGCTGTAACCTCTGACAGCCCTCCACACTATCAACAACACCCCCAACCTTTGAGTCATCAGAAAATTCACAAATCTAACCCTCCACTTCTCCAACCATGCTATCTATAACTTTATCAATCATTGTGTGATTGAAATGGCAAATATTTTAAATCTGTTCATATCGGGTGTGGTTAGTATAGTGGAGTTCGGAGATCAGTTGCGGTGTCATCTGTAATAAGTCTGTGGATCTCACTGTCCAACGTCATTCTGGGAAGGTTAATTGGTCATGGTAAATTGTCCCGTTATTAGGATAGCGTTAGAACATAGAGCACAGGACACAGAAATCTACAGCACATTGCAGTCCCTTCGGCCCGCAATGTAGTTCCGACCATGGAACCTGCTCTGGAAACTGTCTGGAATGTCCCTACTGCATAGCCCTCTGCTATTCTAAGCTCCGCGTACCTCTCTAAGTGATAGGAGACTGCACCACGCCAGATGCTGGTAAAGAATGAACAAACACAACATCTCTGTTTTAACGCAGATAAACACGATATCTGCACAGCCTTTACATAAAAAGCACACCTAATACAAGTTTATTTTTTGTTGCTGGACTCGATTTTCTTGTTACGTTGACAAACGCGTCAAGTTCCATGCGGAGGGATACAAACAGCTCAATTCGTTCGCACAATTTAATCCAGGACATGACAGCAGATCCACATAACGCACAAGGCAATTGCATCAGTGTGAAAGCAGAGAAAACCTTTCACCGCTAACGATACCCGCTTCCAATGTTCGCACCAGAAAGCAAGGAAATGGACATTGAAATATAACTCTTCCAGCAGAAGATGCTCAGTCACCGGAACAAGCTGTGATGTAGACTGTTCTGCTAAACATATTCATAGGAATGGGACAACGGACTTGTTTTGATTTTATAAAAGTCTGGGGCATGTATGTCCTGATGTGGGAGCTGTTATCCACAGGTTAAATGGGAAATCTTTTAAATGTGTAATTTATAGTTTTATTATTGAGTAATGCACTGCACGCTGCCGTAAAACAAAAAACTTATTTTACGACCTATGCCGGTGATACTAAACCTGATTTTGATTCTATAAGACCATAGGATCAGAACGTATAGGGGCAGATTTTCGGCCATTTTGTTTATCTCGCCTGCGCCGCCATTTCATCATGTCTGATCCAATTTTCCTCTGAGCCCGAATCTCCTGAATTCTCCCCGTACCCCTTGGTGCCCTGACTAATCAAGAATCTATCAACATCTGCGTTAAATATACATAAAGACATGGTCTCCACTGCTGCCTGTGGCAAATACTTCCACGGATTCACCACCCCTTCTGAAGAAACAGCTTTTTGGCTCCGTTCTAAAAGGAGGTGTCTTGATTTTCAAACGGTGTCGTCTTGTCTTTGAATCTCCCACCACAGGAATCATCCTCTCCACATCCACTCTATCGGTGTCCTCTGGTCCTAGACTCCCACACTATAGGAAATATCCTCTCCACATCCACTCTATCTGTGTCCTCTGGTCGTAGACACCCCCACTACAGGAAACATCCACTCCACATCCACTCTATCTGTGTCTTCTGGTCCTAGACTCCCCCACTATAAGAAACATCGTCTCCACATCCACTCTATCTGTGTCCTCTGGTCCTTCACGGCCCCACTATAGGAAACATCCTCTCCACATCCACTCTATTTGTGTCCTCTGGTCTTTGACTCTCCTACAAAAGGAAACATCCTCTCCACATCCACTCTGTCTGTGTCCTCTGGTCTTTGACTCTACTACAAAAGGAAACATCCTCCCAAAATCATTCTATGAAGGTGTTTAACCATTCAGCAGGTTTCAATTATGTCACCCTTTATTCTTCTGGATTCTAGTGAATACAGGCCAGGAGAAATCAAAGACTCATCATCTGGCAAGTCTTTCAATCCCGGAGTCATTTTCGTGTACTCCCTTTGAACTCTCTCCAATTTCAGCGCATCCATTCTCGGATATAACGTGGTAAAAACTGTTCACGATACTCCAGGTGCGGCCTCACCAGTGCTCTATAAACTTTCAATATTATATGCTTACTTTTATATTCCCGTCCTCTTGAAATGAATGCGAACATCGCTCTTAACTTCTTCACAACAGCAAAATACTGTCGATGCACAAATCAGAGATAAAACTGCAGAATGCTGTCAATATCCTGGTCGCCTCACTACAGGAAGGATGTGGAAGCCATAGAAAGTCGAAGATCGCACGACTCTGTCTCACTTACCAGTGACACGCAGAGTGACGGTCGCTGAGGTTTGGGAGCCGCTAGTTGGAACCATATTCACACGGTATTCCCCGCTGTCCGACACGTTCACCGACTTCAGCAGAAGCGACCCATTGGAGGTAAATAACTCAGCCCGCGATTTGTAAGCATTCTGTATAGACACAGTCTGACCGATCCACTGGGCGATTATTTTCCCATTAAAACTCCAGCTTCCACTGCGGACGCTGGACGACGGCCGGACTGAAAAAAGCGCATCAGCCCCAGCGGTGACATTTATCTGGCTGTGCTCAACGATAATAGTAAACTGCTGGGACTCACCTGAGAAAGAGAAAATCATATGAGGGAAAAGCGACAGACGCGGATCGACTTGGGAACTGCACTTAACTCAATCTGTACAGATACCAGGGATCTGTTCTCAGCTCAGTAAGGTCGATTATTATAATCTCATCTTCATTCACTTAACTACCGGTCGTTCTGTTGATTATATAGTCACCAATGGTCACACTCTCTGTTACACTCGGAGACTGAGCCGCACTTCCCGGTTTGCGGGTCAGATATCTGGATTTTGACGTCACAAGCGGCAGCGCTGATTGGATCAGAGAGTCCGTACTTTGCTCAAATCTACATCAAATCCTGTGTGCTGTTCTACAACTATCTGCTGCTGTGTTGAATCCGATAATGATCTCAAAGAGAGTTTCTCTCACCCACCGACATGAAGAGAAAGAGAGAGAGTAAAGTGAACGTCATCCACGCGATCCCGAGAGAGCGGCGCCTGTCTCTGTTACATTCGGAGAGTGAGCCTCATTTCCTGGTCTCCATGAGAGATCCCGAGAGCCCGTTATCTGAAAAGCCGGAACTGACTGGAGCGCAGAGCGAGAAGGCGGAGAATGAACGAACCTAAAACGCTGGAGAAGCAGAAGGCTATTCGGCCCTCGATACTCTGGTGTCGTCCTCCAGCAGATCACGTGGAATTTTCCTCAAAACTACTTCCCTCCGGGATAGATAGACTGGCTGAGTGTTGTCGCCGCAATAATCTTGCACACAAGGACAGCAAGACCAAGGATGTGACTGTGAACGCCGCGAAGGAGAAGTCGGGAGATCACACACCAGTCCTCATTGAAGGGTCGGCGGTGGTGAGGGTGAGCAGGTTTAAGCTCCTTCTGAGAGAATCTCTGCTTGGCCTCACATAGTTATACATTCACAAAGAAAGGCACGTCAGCGGCTGTATTCCACTAGGTGATAGAAACATAGAAACAGAGAAAGCCTACAACACAATAAAGGTCCTTCGGCCCACAAAGTTTGAAGAGATTTGGTATCGGTATGTCACCAAAAACTGGGAAATGTTCGCACATGCAAGGCGGAGAGTATTCTGACTGTTTCCATCACCGTCTGTTGTGCAGGCTGCAATGCACAGGGTCGACACAGATTGCAGAGGCTTGTGTACAACAATCACATTCATCACCGTGCAAGCCTCTTCATAATCGAGAAAATCTTCAAAAGGTGGTTCCTCAGGAATACCAGGTCCATAATTAAGGGCGATCACCGTCAGGTATATGCTCCTGTCTCATTACAACCATTCGGGATATACACCCTTCCTATTAGTACAATCCGGAATATGCTCTCTTCCCAACAGTACCATCCGGGATATGCTCACGTCTCATTACTACCAGTCGGGACATGCTCTTGTCTCATTACTGTCATTCGAGATATTTTCTAGTCTCATTACTATCATCCAGGATATTTTCTCGTGTCCTTACCACCATCCGGAAGTAGGTACATGACCCTGAAGACCCACGCTCAGAGATTTACCTAAATCTTCTGCAATCAGATTTCTGAACGGTCCATGGACCCATGAAAGCGACCACATAATTCCTTTTATACTTGTTAGTTCATTTACTTTTTCACTAGTTAATTTATTCGTTTATTTGTTTGTTTATTTACCGAAATACTTTGCATCTTTTATGCATATATTACTTATTAATGAACTGAGGACGCGTTGCGCCACCTGGCGGCTATGACAGCAATGACGGGACTTCTCTGAATTGGCCATCCAGATGTAGAATGACTCTCCATTGTTGGAACGGCCATTGCTGGAGTGGTGAATTGTTAGAGTGGTCCGGCTTTTGTGAAACAGGCTTAGGCGAGAACACGCTTGGACAAACATAGCCGCATGCTCCAAGTAAGGAATGAAATTTCAAGTAAGTTGATTTTTTGTTTTTTGTAATTACATAGCTAGTGCGCTGAGAGTAGATGCCGAGTCAGTGTCATGTGTGAGATTTGTGTGAGATTTAGAGGAACTGAGATACCGCCTCTGTCCCGCATAAATTGATCCGCACAATGTCCATCCGGTGCAGCTCCTGAGCGAGCATGTTAAAGAACGGGAGCTGCTGGTCCATGAGCTTCGATTCACACGGGACAATGAGGAGGTGATAGGTAGAAGCTACAGGGAGGCAGCCACCCGAGATGAAGGCGACCGTATCACGGGTGACCTGCACGAGAGGCAAAGCAGATAGACCGCCAGAACAGTGCCCCCTTGTGGCCGTACCCCTCAATAATAGGAGTATTGCTTCAGATGCATTTGGTAGGTTGCCGGGAATGAAAATTAAGAGAAGGAGGGTACTGAGACTGGCCCTGTGGCCCAGAAGGGGATGCTGAAAGGGGAGTGCAATAGCGATTGGGGATCCTCAATTAGAGGATCGGAACGCATATTCAGTGGACATGAAAGAGACACCCAGTTGCGCTCCGAATCCATGGTTTATCATGAAGGAGTCGCCGCTGCTCTGTTCTTATCTGATGCAGCCTATCGGTCTGCCTGGTGGACTGAGAAACCTTTGGGCTGGAGCGCGACAACCAGAGTGTGGCAGGTGAGCCGTCTCAGTGAAAGAGAAGACTCAGAAATCCTTTGTGTCCCTTCGAAACAGCAATCTTGTCCTTAGGCCCTGTGCTCTGCTCTCTAGTGAAAGTACATTGGCCAGGAAGATGCGATGGAACAGCGGTCGTGTTCCCGTAGCTTCACTCTGGCCAGATACCCACCGCACCCACTCCTCCCCTGGTCGACCTCGCTTCTATGGTGGAATTCCTCTCTCTTCCAGGTGCAATGGTGGCATTGCTGGGAGTTTATCTTCGACGAGTAGTTACTGTTCACGTGGAGTTCGTATGATCGCTGGTGCATGTAGTGAATTCGCGTGTCTGTTTTTGTGTTAATTGGCAGAAGACTGCGGCGATAACAGTTCAGAAAATGTACGTCTTGTAGATCAGTGAGCTGACGGAAATTTTCGCCCTATATCGCCAGTGGTGCAATGTTTTTAAATCGGACGGGAGATGTCAAGGACACAGAACAGATACTCGAGATTGAAGGAGACTGCTTGGTGGAGCGGCTCAGGGACGCGCGTGACCAATGCATCCATTCTCACCTCGAGTCTGTATCGTCCACACTGCCCCCTGGTGGTGACAGCGTCCTGCCTGACTTCTGCACTGATGCCCTTAGGACCTTGCCAGTGAAAGTCTGACCGTCTCTGTGTTGCCGCCGGTGTCATTTATCACCGGGTGCAGTTGTGTTTCTCCTTTTGTCATGCCCAGCTTCTGAAAATCTTCGAAGTGAAGCTGCCTTATACAGAAATACCCTTCTCATATGCGGGAAATTCTATTTTGGCTATAAATGAGAGACACCTCTGCATTATCGCGCCTTTACATTAAGGAGAGAGAGAAAGGGAGAGGGAGAAAGGGAGAGAGAGAGAGAGAGAGAGAGAGAGAGAGAGAGAGAGAGAGAGAGAGAGAGAGAGAGAGAGAGAGAGAGAGAGAGAGAGAGAGAGAGAGAGAGAGAGAGAGAGAGAGAGAGAGAGAGAGAGAGGAGAGAGAGAGAGAGAGAGAGAGAGAGAGAGAGAGAGGGAACTCTGAGATGAATGAGTCAGTACTGATCGGAGGATGAGAGGTGGAGAGGTTCAGTGACTTTATGTTCCCGGATGTAACCATCTCAGAGGGCCAGCCCTGGACCAAATATATAAATATAATTACAAGGTGAGCACAACGGCGCCTCCTCTTCCTCAGGGGTCTGTGGAGATTCGGCATGTCATCGAAAACCTTGGCAAATATCGGCAGGGGTGCGGCAGGAAGGTGCTGACTGTCTGCATTCCGGCCTGGTGTGGGGAAACCAATGCCTTTGACCGGAAAGCCCTGCAAAAAACAGTGGATTTGACCCAGTAAATCACGGGGAAAGCCCCCCCCCCCAACCACTGGGAACATTATTTGAAACGTTGCCCTGGAGAGGTGGCAACCATCAGCTAATGCGCTCACCAGCCAGGACACGCTCTTTGCTCGCTGCTGCCATCAGGGAGAAGGCACGAGTGTCTCAGGGCTCGGAGCGCCGGGGTCAAGAATGGTTACTCACCCTCAACCATCGGACGCTTGAACAAAATGGAATAACGGCACATATTCTCTTCCTGCTCGTCCCATAACCAATGAACTGACAATTGTGGTCCCGAGGGTGGGGGAGGGATCGGGTCTGGCTTTGTGTTGGAATTGCATATGTATTGGAACATTTGCGGAGTGGGTCCGGGTCCTGAAGATCATTCGGTGTTGCTGAGGGTCAGGGGGCGGGAAAGTTCAGTATAACCGGGTGCGTTGCCCGGAATTGGGGTGGGGGGTCTTTGTAGGGGCCTGAGGTTGGGAATTGTCGTTGTGTAGTTCGGTTTGGGACTATGATAGAGTGACGGTGGTCAGTGTTAAAATGAAGGGTGACTGAACAGGTCAAAGGAATGACGAAGATGCCTGAATAAACCTTGAACTGTCCAACATTATATGATCTTAACATAATTGCACAGCATACGAGCTGAAATTGCGCGCAGGAGAAACAAGGCAAATAAATGATATCCTCCTCAGATGATATTTAGTGGGATGAAGAAGATGTGAAGAGTAATGACGCAGTGCATCCTGGCTACTGATACTGGTACCTGGATTATGAGGATTCACCATCTGCAAGGTTCATAGAAACACAGAAAACCTACAGCACAATACAGGCCCTTCGGCCCACAAGGCTGTGCCCGACATGTCCTTACCTGAGAAATGACCTAGGCCTATCCATAGCCCTCTATTTGTCTGAGCTCCATGTACCTGGCCAGGAGTCTCTTGAAAGACCCTATCGCATCCGCCTCCACCATTGTCACCAGCAGCCCATTCCACGCACTCACCACTCTCCAAGTCGAAAACTGAACCCTGACATCTCGGCTGCAGCATTCACTCATCCTGGGTCCTTGACTGCACTACTGCTAGAGTTATAAAGCAAATTACTGAAGGTTGTTCCTGGTCTCCACTAGCTACCACACACTGAAATTCCAAAAACATCTGCCCTGCCATCCCTGACCTGTCTCATATCAGAAGGATCATCCTATTTTCACTTGATATTTGGTTAAATCCAACCAGATAAATTATCCACTTTAAATTAAGCTGGTTTAAGTTATTAATTTGTGCACATGATGACATTTGAGCTGTTCTGTTATCTCAGATTCTCCCAACCCAAACTTAGAAAACTAAAATGATGTGATATTTATCAGCCAGTCAGTATGTTTCTAACCATTGCAGACGTTTTTACTTAACCCATAACGCGGGGTTTCATTTTCCCTCTTTGGATAGGTTGGTGTTTTTTTTTTTAACTTAAGGCTTTATTTATGTGCACAACTCTCACCTTTTCTCCCATTTGTCTCGTCATATTGCTTCAGCCAGGCAGGTTGAATTAAGCCAGTATCAAGAAAAAAAAATAGTTATTCACATCCTTTCCTGAAATCCGAAAATGCTTTCCTAGATGATGAAGTACATCTGAAGTGTAGCCACAATTTCCAATGCAGGAAATACATTTTCATATTTGTGCTTATCAAGCTCTTCCAGACCAAAATGTGATAATGAATAGGGAGTTGCGTTTTAGAGTTGTCTGTGGGATTCATTGGACATGTGATTAGGAAAGAGGAGTTCGAATGCACGATGACTATGGGAACGATTGAAGGGAAGAAAGCAAGAGGAAAGCAAAGACAAATGATGATGGAGACAGCAGCCAGAGAACTGGAAATGAATAACAATGAATTGATCCACTTGACCCGGAACAGGGGTGTGTGGGCCATGACAGTCAAAGCTCAAACTGGACATGACACCTGATGATGATGATGATGATGATGTCTATGGGATACTTGGGACAGCTCCTGCTTCATCATTGAAGCGAGTCCATGACACTCTTCGGCCGAGAGAGCTGATGTACTGTAGTGCTGATGTGCTGTAGGATTCAGTGCTAAGCAACTGAAAGTGCGCTTTCCTCGGAATGCCACATAATAACCATTTTCCAATGTCCTAAGGCCCAAGTACTCCATTGATCAAAACTCCAAAAGCCAAGCCGATCACAGACTCTGACTGGGTGTGGAAGCCTTCTCTAATTGCCCACATCTCTAAGTATCCAGCCTTCATGTAGTCAGCTTTGCACAAAAGGGCTCCAGAAGTGACGATTCAGCAATGTCTGAACAGCCCCATTTGCAGTGATAGACTCATAAGTAGCAGTCAGTACAATGGCATCGTACTGCGCTCATCATGCTACACCATGATGTTTGAGTCTTCATGTTCGTATGAGAGCAGCGTAAACCTTGGATTAATAGATGGACATCTAACAGAGTCTGACTGTTACCCTGGGGAGGCAGCATAGATGCACTGGAGTGGGACTTAAGATCTAGAGGTGCGACTGCTACTAGCTGACTCAGGGTGACAAACCAAACCTTCAGGGATATTGATTAGTATCGTCCAGTCCTCTATAAGCTTAGTGCAATAGTTAAGTTTTGCTGATTGGAATTACGGGCGTTTAAACTTGAGAATTCTTCAAAGCTTTTACACTATCAAGGGTAGAAGCCAAGAGTTACTGAATCACTAACGGTACTGCATATGCCACTCCATGGGGTATCTAACTGAAGCGCATCATCTTGTGCTGGGGCATCACCTCTCGGATCCTAGGTTATTTCAGATCTGGTATAAAATTGGAGGCTCCGTTGATTTCAGTGAAGAGTCTTTGCCTGCAGATTCATAAGCAAAGAAGCAGGCTTTTATTTTAATTATTTTACCTCAGTGTAATATATTTAATTATTTGCAAATGGTTTAATTTGTTCCCGTTAGCAACTCAAAATATTTAAAGAAGTTATTATTTGATTTACAATAATTTTTAAATAACTATTATCAGTGGTGATACCTTTGACAGAAGTTGAAGCTCCACGCGCAGTCTTTACCTTTCATCTGCAAGGAGTGTGTCAGGACAGAGCTATTGTGCCAGGGGTAGGATATGTTAAAGTGCCGGGGTTAGGACTGAGCTTAAGTTACCATTCAAAGTATTTTAGTAAACTATTTAAGAACTTTTTAAAAGCTATTTATTAATGCTTTTTGAGAGGGTGATTTTAGATGCATATCATATTATACTGAGTTAAGTATTGTATGTAATTAGTTTTGGTACAATAAGTGTATGGGACATTGGAAAAAATGTTGAATTTCCCCATGGGGATGAATAAAGTATCTATCTATCTATCTATCTATCTATCTATCTATCTATCTATCTATCTATCTATCTATCTATCTATCTATCTATCTATCTATCTATCTATCTTCATCTGAGTATTACCTCGCTAACCTAACCATTTTAGAATTTCAACTTTATACTTTTACAAAACGCAGCCAAGTTGTATCCAGTAATCAAATACAATCACAGAAGATTCAGCAGGTGCTGCAAATCTTGAGCAGTACACACAAAATACTGGAGGAACTCTGCAAGTCAGGCAGCTTTTGTGGAATGGAATGAACAGTGTACGCTTTGGGCCAAGACCCTTAATCAGGACTGGGGAAAAAGGGGCAGAATAATTTTATTTTGAGTTATGCATTGCAACATTCAGCAAGTCGTGTCAGTACCCTCACTAACTATAACAAATTGTTTAAACTATTCTCCGTATAGATCCTTATCTTAGCTGGTTGCTGCATATGATTATTCTTGGAATTGTCCGTTTGACTGGAAGGACTTTTTGAATTTGACTGAAGGGGATGATGACTCCTCTGCATAATCAGGTCAGCTCTTGTTCTGAGTGCAGTAGCAATGTTCATACCTCCTTACCTTTATTCCCATTGACCACCAAAACAATGTTCTCCCAATTGGTCATGTTTGCTCATTGATTTCTTGTTACATAGACCTAGGTTCCAATGTCTTGGAGAATAAGGACCGATAGAAAGTGCGGACTTCTTTGATAATTTCCTCAGGATCCGTGATGGAGGAGCCATCAGCAGCCAGTAGCTCCACCAGCTGCTTTTGAACTCCCCGCCACTACTCCAACGAGTAGAAGAAGGGCGAGCCGCGGTCCAAATCTTGCAGCATTTGGATCCGCGACCTCACATATGCACCTTGGGACTGCTGAAGCTGCAGATGCCTGAGTGCGTCCTTCTTCTCCTGGTATTCCTGCCACATTTGATGGTCTCCACCAGTCGGACCAAGACGGGACTCTAGGTCAAGCAACGCTCTCTCAAGCCGCTCAATCTCAGAGCCCCGCCTCTTTGTCGACCCCCTAGTGTACTCCCGACATAAAAACCGGATGTGGGCCTTGCCCACATCCCAGCACAGCCGTAGGGAGCTAAACTCGCTCCGTCTCTCTCTCCAGGTGGCCCAGAACGCTCGGAATGAATCCCGGAATCGGCTCTCCTCCAGCAGCCGGTTGTTAAAGTGCCAATACCCGGATCCCACCTGAGGGTGCAGAGGAGTAAATTCCATCCACACAAGGTGATGATCCGAGCACGACACCGGCCGCATGGAGGACGCCGACACGCGGGAGACATAAGACCGAGAGAGATGCAGGGGGTCTATCCGGGAACCCCCCTCTCTAGCTCTTCTGGAGAAGGCGCTAGAGTCGGGGTGAAGATTCCCCCAGCTGTCCACCAAGTCAAAGGAGCCGACTAGCTCCTTTAACTTTTTCGCCGATGCTGGGTCGCGTTGGAGGCCCGAGCGGTCCTCCACCTCGAGGGTACAGTTGAAGTCTCCCCCGAGGAGGACGCAGTCCCCAGGATCGATGGAACTCAGCAAGGTGGACAGCTGACAGAATAGGCGCGTCTGCATCACCCCGCGCCTCGAAGCATATAAGTTGATAAAATGCAGCGGTACTCCATCGAGGCGCACAGCCAGGTGGAGCAGACGGCCGGGCACAACATCTAGGACTCCTACGATTTCTGGCCGGAAGGTTGGGGCCAACAGGATCGCCACCCCGCTAGAGTTGGAGCTAAGGTGACTCATGTAGACCCCGCCCTGCCACTCCAGGAGCCAAGCGGACTCGTCCCCCGGGGTGGTATGAGTTTCCTGCAGGAAACTCACCGCGTATCTCCCATCCCTGAGGACTGAGAGATTGTTATATCTGCGGAGGGAGCCCCTGCTACCGTTTACATTAAAACTAGCTACGGTAAGTTTCATGTCGGGAGCACACTAGGCCTCAGCACCAGTCCCCTTCCCACTGAGAGCGGTGGCGCCCTCAGCCGCACTATCCCGAAGAAAACCAAGAGCATTCTTTTCTTTCCGGACCCGACTGCTACCATCGCTACCCTGTGACCCACCATCTCCCGAAGGAGCGAGGCTGCTTTTCACCCTGATGTCCCTCACCAGGTCATCCAGAAAGGATTTCAGCTGCCGTCTGTCATTCCCTGACACAGCATTCTTCCTCCCCTTCCCTTTCCCCTGCCCCTTCCGTCTGAGGATGACTCGCAGGGACTTCACCAGCCTCGGCACGCTAGGCCAACGAAGCGAGGCTAGTTTAGGCCGATGCTTTGCACCCACAGAGGAGTGAATTAACTCTCTGATCTCCTCCACAGGTATCAATGGGGACTTTTCAGGAGGGGTGAGAATGTCCATTGTCTCACTATCAATAGAACCTCCCTCCAGCCCCTCACTGCAGACAGATCCCCCATCTTCCTCCTCATGTGGTGTATAAGGTGGCTGCCCCTGTAACCCACACTGCACAGCGGGTACCTCCCTCATACCTTCCCGTTCCACCGTCGCATCAGTCTTATCCACAGTTGCGACGATGGAGGGAAAGTCCCCAGGGACTCCCTGCAGGCCATTAGTTGATGGGGTCGGCATGCAGGGTATATCACCCTCCCCAGGAGACAGGCATGAAGGGGACCCCAGCAGCTCTGGTCCAATGGATTCACCGGCTGCCTGATGCTGACTGTGAGAGAGCCTGGACTCCTCTCCACTTGTACTACTTAATACATTTGCCTCCAGGGAGGCGCTTACTGCTAAGTCCTGGGTGGAGGGCTCCAGGTCTGTTTTAGTTGTGCAAACAGGCCCAGCACTAGCTTCCTGCAGAACCACACCACCCACCACAGGACTGGTGGCTACATCCAGGGATTCAGGGTTAGACACAACTTCCACCCGGATTCACACCCCTTTCTGGGATTCCCCTCATCTACACTCTCTGCCCTCTTGGGGGAACATTCCCTTCTCCTCTTCAAGCAGGAGGAGCACACAGATGCGGGATTCACCGATGGAGCGCTACTCTCCGTTTCCATCACCCCGTCCGACTGTGCACTTCCCCGATCCTCTCGCTCCACTTTAGGGCAAATGGGCGTGAGCTCTGCGGTCTCGGGGGCCGACTTCTTCATGTGTTTCGATTTCTTCCTCACTTTCCTTCCCCGCACAGTCTCCACCCCGTCCCTCGCCTGAACCTCCCTGCACGTAGCCTCAGGAACACTCGCCTGAACCACAGGGGTAGGAGCAGAGACTGGAACAGACGTAGGAACAGGGACCTCTGGTAGAGACAGGGTCAGGGGCAGGAGCAAGGCCCGGCACAGATGTAGGAGCAGGAATGGGATCAGGGGCAGTGGTAGCTGGGGCACTAGTTCCCGAAGTGATCTCCCTGGGTTTTCGGGTGTTCGGACAATCCCTCCGAAAGTGCCCCACCTCCCCGCACGCATGGCACCGTGGGCGCTCAGAGCTCCAATACACCTGATAACCTACCCCCTCGTGCCGGACTGTAAACCGGCCCTCAACTTCGTCCTCTTTTTCCAGCTGCATGAATACCTGTCTCCGGAAAGAGATTACGGTACGGAGGGTGCGTCTCCTGAATTTGTGCCTGATGGCAGTTATTTCTGACCGTACTTGCCCCAAGCGTGTTAGTGCGGGAAGCAGGTCCTCGTTGGGGATGAAAGGCTTTACGTGACCGAGGACGATGCGTTGTGTGGGAGCTGTCACCAGCTCCATCTGTAAACAAGATGTTCTCCACCGTGATCCTAGTACTGAGGGCCCGATGCACCAACTCATCATTCCTCAGGTAAAACACTGCGTTCCCGACCTCTTTCTCGGTGGCCAAAACACCATCTTTCCCCAACAAGTCCTCCATAGCCTCCGCGCACTTTTCCAGGGTAGTTCCAGTTCGCAAAATACATTGCACCCCGCGTTCCACTTTCACCGACCGAAACAGGGCGTTGTCCGAGGCTAGAGAGGCAGCCGCCTCTGCATAACTCCCCGAAGGCCTGCGACTCCCTGTAGACTAGTCCGGCATGTTGCTTCTGTGTCCCAATCGAGAATGATACGGTGGTGCTGCTGCTTATAAAGTCCTGGAGCGAGTTGAGTAACTGGCGGGAAAAGTTTGTACTCGACAGTACCTTGCTGGCTCAGTGCCAGAAATTCCAACGCCAGGAAAGGCTCCGTTATTCCTGCAGAACTTCCAGGCCGTGAGAGGTCGAGACGTCTCAAACGATGTTTCGGCTCCTACACCGAACGAGAATGCCGACGATAGAGATGGAAGGAGGTTGTCCCGATGTCAGTGGTGGAACAACGGCGTTTGTCTCCGGTTTTTGGAGCGACCCGGCTTCCTGGCGAGTTGCCAGCAGCCACAGCAGGGAGCTACGCAGTTCGCAGCCGTCAACGAACCCCGTCCAAACTGGCAGAAAAACTCCAAACGAAGCTTCCACTCTAAACCGGCCGCTCACTTAGATGTTCAAGAGACGTTTCAAACCAATTTCCAAGTAACTCACGACCTTCATAAAGCAGTTTTTTCCCCGATTTCTTCCAGCGCAATCAGAACAGCTCCTCTCTGTATCTGACCCCGGGAATGTGTGACGGGACGGTGTGGAGGGAGATTCACTCTGTGTCTGACCCCGGGAGTGTGTGATGGGACGGTGTGGAGGGAGATTCACTCTGTGTCTGACCCCGGGAGTGTGTGTTGGGACGGTGCGGAGGGAGATTCACTCTGTGTCTGACCCCGGGAGTCTGTGATGGGACGGTGTGGAGGGAGCTCCTCTCTGTATCTGACCCCGGGAGTGTGTGACGGGACGGTGTGGAGGGAGATTCACTCTGTGTCTGACCCCGGGAGTGTGTGATGGGACGGTGTGGAGGGAGATTCACTCTGTGTCTGACCCCGGGAGTGTGTGATGGGACGGTGTGGAGGGAGATTCACTCCGTGTCTGACCCCGGTAGTGTGTGATGGGACGGTGTGGAGGGAGTTTCACTCTGTGTCTGACCCCGGGAGTGTGTGATGGGACGGTGTGGAGGGAGATTCACTCTGTGTGTGACCCGGGAGTGTGTGATGGGACGGTGTGGAGGGAGATTCACTCTGTGTGTGACCCGGGAGTGTGTGATGGGACGGTGCGGAGGGAGATTCACTCTGTGTGTGACCCGGGAGTGTGTGATGGGACGGTGTGGAGGGAGATTCACTCTGTGTCGGACCCCGGGAGTGTGTGATGGGACGGTGTGGAGGGAGAGTCATTCTGTGTCTGACGCCGGTTTTCCACCCCCCCA
This sequence comes from Hemitrygon akajei, assembly GCF_048418815.1. Classification (NCBI taxonomy): domain Eukaryota; kingdom Metazoa; phylum Chordata; class Chondrichthyes; order Myliobatiformes; family Dasyatidae; genus Hemitrygon; species Hemitrygon akajei. The sequence continues at coordinate 1,682,031 of NW_027331944.1, read as the reverse complement.
TCACTCTCGTACTCGGGACCTCAGTGGATTCACGTCGATTTTAACTGCGGGGAACAGGCGGGGGTCAATTAGCCTGGAATGGGCTTTGGTGGAGATGAGATCCTGGGCTCCTAGACTCTGCTTGTCCGACCTCCCTCAGCCTGGAGCTGAGACGCTACTGTGTCAGTGTGAGGAGCTCCGACCCACTGTTGCAGTGCACAGGGTGTGGAGGGTAACAGAAACCTCAAATAAAACTCGAGTCCGACACAAGACAGGAAGATGCAGTGGTTTATTGATTTTTTATGAGAAATTTCAATGAAACAATGTGTGAGCTGCTAACATGCGGGAATAAATAATCTGCTCACAGTCACACACAATTAACCGACCGGCGACAACGGGTGACCTGTTGAATAATCAGTCCCGTTTCTCACCGTCACTCTGCATCGGGGAACCGATGATTATAAAATCACACTTCAGGACCGTGTCCGGGATCGCTGCAGATCCAGGGTCACTGCCGAGGGATTTGTCCATTTAACATCATTATATCGGCCAGGCTGCCGAATGCACCGTCCTCAGCAAAGGGAGCAAAAGGATTCTCTCCCGGGATCATCCCCCCCCACCCCGGGACACCGGTGTCCCAGACTGAGCCCCGGACCCCCGGGCTCTTCCTGTCCGGGTAATTCCCCGGGGTGTCACGTGGGGAGTCTCGAACACGCACTTCCGGCGGAAGATGCCCCGTCACGTCACGGCGGGACCGCTGCGAGGCCCGAGCCGGTTCCGTTAAAACCGTTGGGAATCAGCCCCGGGCGCGCGGCCGTTAAAGGATGTCGGCCAAATGTCCCCATCCCGCGGGCGGGGATGTTCACACGACCACTCTCAGTCCGGGTCTGGGTTCCTGCAGAGATCTCAGTTCCTTCTTCCCGGTCTCACTGAACCGATTCCCGTACAGCCTGAAACAGATGGGAAAATAAAGACGAAATAAACAGATTACACAAATGTTTCAACAACACTCACAGACAAATATCACCAGAAAACCCGCGGATCCGCTGACATTTTATCACATTGAACATGAACACAAACACTCACTGGATCCACTCTAGACTCGGGAGGGTCAGTATGAGGCGGCGGAGAGCGGGGACAGATCGGTCTGTCAGAGAGTTTACATTCAGGTCCAGCTCCGTCAGTGATGGGTTTGTACTGAGAGCGGAGACGAGATCCTCGGCACCAGAATCTGTGAGACCGACACTGTTCAGCCTGGAGATGAGAGAGAGTGAGGGTGAAGGACACAGAGAGACAGGAGACGGTACAAATCCCCAGCGTTCATCAGTAACACAATTACTGATCACATTAATGTTCAGTGTCAGACACCCAGTGACTGTAAACACAATCTCCCACAGTGTGGTACTTACCCCAGTGTCTGTATTTTACACTGCCGGTTCCTCAGAGCCGCAGACACAAGTTTCACTCCTGAATCTCCCAGTTTATTATCACTCAGGTCCAGCTCCGTCAGTGATGGTTTTGTACTGAGAGCGGAGACGAGATCCTCGGCACCAGAATCTGTGAGGCCGACACTGTTCAGCCTGGAGATGAGAGAGAGTGAGGGTGAAGGACACAGAGAGACAGGAGACGGTACAAATCCCCAGTGTTTATCAGTAACACAATTACTGATCACATTAATGTTCAGTGTCAGATATCCAGTGACTGTAAACACAATCTCCCACAGTCTGGTACTTACCGCAGTGTCTGTATTTTACACTCCGGGTTCCTCAGAGCCGCAGACACCAGTTTCACTCCTGAATCCCCCAGTTTATTATAACTCAGGTCCAGCTCGGTCAGTGATGGGTTTGTACTGAGAGCGGAGACGAGATCCTCGGCCCCAGAATCTGTGAGACCGACATTGTACAGCCTGGAGATCAGAGAGAGTGAGGGTGAAGGAGACAGAGAGACAGGAGACGGTACAAATCCCCAGTGTTTATCAGTAACACAATTACTGATCACATTAATGTTCAGTGTCAGACACCCAGTGACTGTAAACACAATCTCCTACAGTCTGGTACTTACCACAGTCTCTGTATTTTACACTCCGGGTTCCTCAGAGCCGCAGACACCAGTTTCACTCCTGAATCCCCCAGTTTATTATTGTTCAGTCTAAACACAAACAGACAGATTGATGAACATAGTGATTTTAACGGTGGGTCTGAGGTAATTTCTCTCACTCGGATATTTCAGGAAACATTAAACCCTTTATTAATTCACTGATCGGAGTTCCCATCACTGTCAATGTCCCTCACTGCCCAGCTCCAATGAATTCACCGAATGTCAGTAATTTCGTCTGTCGGTGTGACGTTGTAAACTACACATATTCTCTCTCATTCCCTGATGGTTCGAAAAGTGTTCCTGACGTGAGACAGTCGGAAAGGGCAGGGGTGAAGGGGAGAAAGTCAAACAGTGAGGAAGATTTGAGAATCGGGAAATGTCGATGGGAGATGGAGGAAGAGACATCACCTAAGGTAAAGGGTGGAAAGACACAGAAGGAAGCGAATGTGGAAGAGAGATCCCACAGGAGGAAGGGGATGAGGGAGAGAGATCCCACAGGAGGAAGGGGGAAGGGGAAGAGAGATCCCACAGGAGTATGGGGGATGGGGGAGAGAGATCCGACAGGAGGAAGGGGGTTGGTTAAGAGAGATCTCACAGGAGGAACGGGGATAGGGAAGAGAGATCCCACAAGAGGAAGGGTGATGGGGGAGAGAGATCCCACAGAGGAAGGGGGATGGGGAAGAGAAATCCGACAGGAGGAAGGGGGATGGGGAAGAGAGATCCCACAGGAGGAAGGGGGATGGGGAAGGCTGAGCCCACAGGAGGAAGGATGATGTGGAAGAGAGGTCCCACAGTAGGAAGGGAGATGGGGGAGAGAGATCCCACAGGAGGAAGGGGGATGGGGAAGAGAGATCCAACAGGAGGAAGGGGGATGGTTAAGAGAGATCCCACAGGAGGAAGGGGGATGGGGAATGGTGAGCCCACAGGAGGAAGGGGGATGGGGAAGAGCGATCCCACAGGAGGAAGGTGGATGGGGAAGAGAGATCCCACAGGAGGAAGGGGGATGGGGAAGAGAGATCCCACAGGAGGAAGGGGTGGAGAATAGAGGTCCCACAGGAGGAAGAGGGATGGGGAAGAGAGATCCCACAGGAGGAAGGGAATGGGGAAGGAAGATCCCACAGGAGGAAGGGTGATGGGGAAGGGTGAGCCCACAGGAGGAAGGGGGATGGGGGAGAGAGATCCCACAGGAGGAAGGGGGATGGAGGAGAGAGATCCCACAGGAGGAAGGGGGATAGTGGAGAGAGATCCCACAGGAGGAAGGGGATGGGGAAGGAAGATCCCACAGGAGGAAGGGGGATGGGGAAGGGTGGGCCCACAGGAGGAAAGGGGATGGGGGATACAGATCCCACAGGAGGATGGGGGAGAGAGATCCCACAGGAGGAAGGGGGATGGGGAAGAGAGATCTCACAGGAGGAACCGGGATAGGGAAGAGTGATCCCACCGGAGCAATGGGGATGGGGAAGAGAGATCACACAGGAGGAAGGGGAATGGGGGAGACAATTCACACAGGAGGAAGTGGGATGGGGGAGAGAGATGCCACAGGAGGAAGGGGGATGGGGGAGAGAGATCCCACAGGAGGAAGGGGGATAGGGGAGAGAGATCCCTCAGGAGGAAGGGGATGGGGAAGAGAGATCCCACAGGAGGAAGGGGAATGCTGTGGAGAGATCCAACATTTGGACGGAAGGGGGAGTGGGAACGAAAGCCCAGAGGATGAATGGGGGATGGGAAAGTGAGATCCCACAGGAGAATTGCTGCCCGTGCCACGTGCTAGTGAGGCTAGAAATAATGCAGCTAAATACGTGGCTGAGGGGATGGTGCATGAGGGAGGGGTTCATGTTTCTGGACAATTGGCTTTCTTCCAGGGGAGGTGGTACCCGTTCGAATTGGACAGTTTGCACCTGAACTGGAGGGGGACTAACATCCTTGCCGGTAGGTTAGCAAGTTCTGCTCCGGGGGTTTTAAACAAGGTTGCAGGGGGAGGGGGCAGAGTGTTAGAGCAGATAGTGATGTGGAGGGGGATAATGGTCATGCGACGACTGCCTGTATAGACAGATATCAATGGTTTGTACGTGATAGAAATGTTCTCAGGTGCATCTATTTCAATGCAAGGAGTATTGTAGGTAAGGCAGACGAGTTTAGGGCGTGGATTGGCACATGATGATTTCGACATTATTGCTATTAGTAAGACTTGGTTTGCAGGAGGGGCAGGACTGGCAGCTTCATGTTCCGAGGTTACGTTGTTTCAGACGTGATAGAGAGGGAGGGATGAAAGGGGGTGGAGTGGCATTACTAGTCAGGGAGAATCTCACAGCTGTGCATAGACGGGACAGCCCGGAGGGCTCGTCTACAGAGGCCGTATGGGTGGAGCTGAGGAACGGGAAAGGAGTGACCACACGAATAGGGTATTATTATGTACGGCCCAATAGTCAGAGAGAATTGGGGGAGCAAATCTGTACAGAGTTAGCACACCAATGTAAGAAACAGAAAGTTGTAATCGTAGGGGATTTTAACTTCCCACATATTGACCTGGACTCCCACTCTGTGAAAGGGTTAGATGGCGTGGAGTTTGTCAAATGTGTTCAGGAAAGTTTTCTAAATCAATATATTGAGGTACCAACGAGAGAGGGTGTAGTACCTGATCTCCTATTAGGGAATCAGACAGGTCAGGTGACAGAAGTATGTGTAAGGGAACATTTTGGGTCCAGTGACCATAATGTCATTAGTTTCAAGATAATTATGGGTAAGGATACGACTGGTCCACCAGTTAAGGTTCTGAATTGGAGAAGGGCCAATTTTGTGGAAATGAGAGAGGATCTGGGAAGAGTGGATTGGGATAAGTTGTTTTCTGGCAATGATGTATTCAGTAAGTGGAGTTACTGAACTGCGCTTACATCCGGAGTTTGCATGTTCCTGCCAGGATTAAAGGTAAAGTTAACAGGGATAGGGAACCTTGGTTTTCAAGGAATATTGGCGATCTGGTTAAGTAGGTGTTTAGCAGTTACAGGCAACGAGGAACAAATGAGATACTTGAAGAGTATAGAGAATGTAAGGGAATACTAAAGAAGGAAATCAGGAAGGCAAAAAGAAGACGTGAGGTTGTGTTGGCAGATAATGTGAAGGTAAAACTGAAGGGTTTCTACGAAGGGATACCACTGGAGGGAAGGGAATGTGGAAGAGAGATCCCACGGGAAGAAGGGGGATGGGGTAGAGAGATCCCATAGGTGGAAGGGGGATAGGGAAGAGAAATTCCACAGGAGGAAGGGGGATGGGGAAGAGAGATCCGACAGGAGGAAGGGGAATGGAGAGGAGAGATCCAACAGGAGGGAGGGGGATGGAGAAGTGAGATCCCACAGGATGAAGGGGGTTTGCGAAGAGAGATTCCATAGGCGGATGGGGGATGGGAAGGGATACCACTGGAGGGAACGGAATGGGGAAGAGAGAACCCACGGGAAGAAGTGGCATGGGGAAGAAAGATCCCGCAGGAAGGGGGGAAGGGAAAATACATTCCACTGGAGGATGAGGAACGGGTAATAGAGAGCCCACAGGAGGAATGGGGATGGGGACGAGATCCCTAAGAATCGAAGGGGGATTTGGATAAAAAGTCGCACAGGAGGATTCCAAAGGTAAACGATACTCCTACAAGACGAGAGGATGCAGAAAATTTTTGTACGTTTGTGTTGGGTCTGAACAGAGACCCAGAGGAGATGTGGCCTCGCTCTCTGTGTATCTGGTAGTGAGCAAAGTCACACACTATCAAGGGCAGGGGAGGGCAATCTCACAATGGTATTTCTTTCCTTCTCACTGGGACAGTCTGCAGACGGTCTCTTGTCCCTCACCGGGAAGGGGGTGTGAATCTCTGACCCACCTGCTGCAGTCAGTGTTGGTCTGGGTGTCAGTAACAGTGAGAAGGAACATTGTCAATGGACGTGTCACAGGCAGCAGGAAACACGGCCATTCCTGTGATTTACTACCATTAAACCAATGGTCGTTGTTCACTGATCTGATGAAGTTTTCAACATCCCTTCACAAGGAACCACAGAACCCTCCCGTCCTTGGGGAATTACTGACCGATCCCCTGGGTATTTGTCACAATTCTTCACAATCTGATTTATCACAGTTTAACCCAAATCCCTTTACATTGAGATGACACAATAGAACAGTTTCACAGTTCAGAGTGAGAGATAAATCATGTTACCTCAACTCCTGGCACTTGTGCAGCCCGGGTCCCAGCCGCTGGATTCCTTCACACTGAATGTGGCAGTCCTGCAGGTTGAGGTGTTTTATTGTATCACAGAGTCCGATGGCATGAAACAGGACCGCGCAGTCAATCGGGTTCAACGTCATTCCACGGAATGAAAGTGTTTTCACAGATCCCAGTGCGTCCTGAGCCAGTCCACGATTCTGAGACTCAAATAGGTAGTGCAATGTGTTCAGGAGGCTCCTTTTACCAGCTTCACTCTCTGTGTTTCCACTCTGTCGTTTAACCTCCTCCTTCACCCAGTCAATCACCCGGCAGGTTGTTTCATGAGGAAATGGACCCAGAAACTCCACCAGGCCCCGAGCTGTCATTGGGGAGGAGAGACCAGCAACAAAACGGAGAAATACCTCAAATCGCCCATCTGTCGTGTTGTGGGCATCAGTGAGGAATTTCAGGATATTCCCGGGATGTGGATTCAGGAATTGTGCAACTGCAGCTACAAACTCTTGGATGGTGAGGTGTGGGAATGTGTACACCACGCTCTGGGCAGAATCCTCTCTCTCCAAAAGCTCCATCAGGAATCCGGACAGGAACTGGGAAGGCTGAAGACTGTAGCTGATCAAATCTTCATCTGTAAACACAATCTTCTTTCCGGACACTCCTCTGAAGGCCATCTGACCAACCCTGAGTAACACATCACGGGGTCTCTCAATCTCAAGGCTGCGGTTTTTCAGGATGTTGTAAATATAGTTGGAATACAGTTGGGTGATGGTCTTGGGAACACGCTGTGGGTCCCTGACTCTTTGTGTGAAGAAGGGACCCAGTGCCAGAGCGAGAATCCAGCAGTAGGAGGGGTTGTAGCTCATGGTGTACAGGATCTCGTTCTCCTTCACGTGTTTGAAAACAGCTTCCGCCACCGTCTGATCTTCAAAATGTCTGATGAAATATTCCTTCCGTTCCTCATCAACAAATCCCAGGATTTCAGCCCAGACACTGATATCCGCCTTTTCCAATAAATGTAATGCAGTGGGGCGGGTGGTCACCAGCACTGAACACCCTGGGAGCAGCTTGCCCTGGATTAAACTATACACAATGTCAGACACTTCACACCACCACTCAGGATCTGGGCACTGGTGCTTTGGTTCTGTATCTCTCCGACTGTCCGCAAAATCGATTTTGTGTTTGAATTCATCTAAACCATCGAATATAAACAGTAATCCCTCTGCGTTCTTCCAGACTTCTCTCAGGAAATTCCCAAAGTAAGGATACTGATCCAGAATCAGTTCCCTCAGGTTTATTCTACAATTAATGGTGTTTAAATCTCGGAATTTGAAACTGAAGACAAACTGGAATTGTTGATATATTTTCCCCATGGCCCAGTCATAAACAATCTTTTGTACCATCGTTGTTTTCCCGATCCCCGGGACTCCGGCCACTGCTGCTGAACTCCCAGATTTGGATTTACTCCGGGAAAAGCTGCTCTGGAATAACTGATCAGTACGGATTTTTTCCAGCTGACTGCGGAGTTGTTTCTCTCTATACACCTCATGGTCTCTTCCTCTTGCCAGCAGCTCATGTTCCACCAGTGTCCAATCCCGAACAGTAGAAATGACAGTGAGCTCAGCGTATCGATCAGCCAGCTGGAAAACCTTCACCTTCTCCGTCATCAGGATCGTGTTCACTCTCAGTGTTTCAGTTTGTGCCCGTAGAGTCTCCTTGTGTTTCTGTTGAACATCTTCCATGGGAACAGAGAACATATTCAAAACGTTAAATGGCTCATCTGACAAAGAAATTTATAACGGTATTTCAGCATTCAGTGTTTGAGATTACGTGAATTAATTCAATGCTTCCATGGATATTAGGACAGAAAGTAAAATTCTGTTCACAGACACGGAATTGACAGCAATGGATGTCCCTGAAAATGTCCAATCCTCATGTTCTGTTATTCTAGTTATTTGTGAAGGTGAACATTCCCCTGATTGCACTTTGTGAGGAATCTTAAACAAGCATCACTCCCCACTAACATCTTAACTACATTCTACAGAGGCGTGGTTGAGAGTGTGCTGACCTTTTGCATCACAACCTGGTACTCCAGCTGCAGTGCTGCCGACAAAAAAGCCTTGCAGGGGGTGGTTAGGGGAGCAGAGAAGGTTATTGGGGTCTCCCTACCTTCCGTCCAAGACCTCTTTCAACGTCGATGCCTCCAGAAGACACGGTACATCATTAAAAACCCCTCACACCCTCTCCATGAACTGGTTGTTCTTCTGCCAACAGGTAAACGTTACAGGATAGATAGATATATAGATAGATAGATAGATACTTTATTCATCCCCATGGGGAAATTCAACTTTTTTTCCAATGTCCCATACACTAGTTGTAGCAAAACTAATTACATACAATACTTAACTCAGTAAAAAAATATGATATGCATCTAAATCACTATCTCAAAAAGCATTAATAATAGCTTTTAAAAAGTTCTTAAGTCCTGGCGGTAGAATTGTAAAGCCTAATGGCATTGGGGAGTATTGACCTCTTCATCCTGTCTGAGGAGCATTGCATCGATAGTAACCTGTCGCTGAAACTGCTTCTCTGTCTCTGGATGGTGCTATGTAGAGGATGTTCAGAGTTTTCCATAATTGACCGTAGCCTACTCAGCGTCCTTCGCTCAGCTACCGATGTTAAACTCTCCAGTACTTTGCCCACGACAGAGCCCGCCTTCCTTACCAGCTTATTAAGACGTGAGGCGTCCCTCTTCTTAATGCTTCCTCCCCAACACGCCACCACAAAGAAGAGGGCGCTCTCCACAACTGACCTATAGAACATCTTCAGCATCTCACTACAGACATTGAATGACGCCAACCTTCTAAGGAAGTACAGTCGACTCTGTGCCTTCCTGCACAAGGCATCTGTGTTGGCAGTCCAGTCTAGCTTCTCGTCTAACTGTACTCCCAGATACTTGTAGGTCTTAACCTGCTCCACACATTCTCCATTAATGATCACTGGCTCCATATGAGGCCTAGATCTCCTAAAGTCCACCACCATCTCCTTGGTCTTGGTGATTTTGAGACGCAGGTAGTTTGAGTTGCACCATATCACAAAGTCCTGTATCAGCTTCCTATACTCTTCCTCCTGTCCATTCCTGACACACCCCACTATGGCCGTGTCATCAGCGAACTTCTGCACATGGCAGGACTCCGAGTTATATTGGAAGTCTGATGTGTACAGGGTGAACAGGACCGGAGAGAGTACGGTTCCCTGCGGCGCTCCTGTGCTGCTGACCACCGTGTCAGATCTACAGTCTCCCAACCGCACATACTGAGGTCTATCTGTCAAGTAGTCCACTATCCAATCTACCATGTGAGAGTCTACTCCCATCTCCGTTAGTTTGTGCCTTAAGATCTTGGGCTGGATGGTGTTAAAGGCACTAGAGAAGTCAAGGAATGTAATCCTCACAGCACAACTGACCCCATCTAGGTGAGAGAGTGATTTGTGCAGCAAATACGTGATAGCATCCTCCACTCCCACCTTCTCCTTATACGCAAACTGAAGAGGATCCTGGGCGTGCCTGGTTTGTGGACTCAGATTCTGTATTATCAGCCGCTCCATGGTCTTCATCACGTGCGACGTCAAGGCAACAGGTCTGAAGTCATTCAACTCCTTTGGTTGTGGTTTCTTCGGTACCGGGACAATACAGGATGTTTTCCACTGTCTGGGTACTCTTCTCTGCTCCAGGCTCATGTTGAAGATGCGCTGTAGTGGTTCTCCCAGCTCAGTCGCACAGGCCCTCAGTAATCGTGGGGAAACTCCATCCGGTCCAGCCGCCTTGCTGGTACAGATCTTCCTCAGTTGACCTTCCACCTGTGCAGCCGTAATCCTGGGCGTGGGCAAGGTCTCCTGTGATTGGCTATTTTCCTGTGAGGGAAGTAAGCCTGGTGTGGATTTCTGCGGTGAGGATGAGATTGAGCTGTCGAACCTGTTGAAGAAGTTGTTCAGCTGGTTCGCTTTCTCCACATCTCCACTTATGTTCGCCCCCCCGCTTTGCACCGCATCCGGTGATGATCTTCATCCCATCCCACACCTCCTTCATGCTTTTTTTCTGCAGCTTTTGTTCTAGCTTCCTCCTATACTGCTCCTTTGCCCCCCTTATCTGTACTCTGAGTTCCTTCTGAACTCTTTTGAGCTCCAACCGGTCACCATCTTTAAAGGCCCTCTTCTTCTGGTTTAGGAGGCCTTTGATGTGACTAGTGATCCAGGGCTTATTATTGGGATAGCAGCGAACAGTTCTAACAGGGACTACGGCATCCACACAAAAGTTAATATAGTCCGTTGTGCATTCAGTGACCTCCTCAACGCCCCCACAGAGCCCCCCTTGCAGTACATCCCAGTTAGTAGTACCGAAGCAGTCTCTCAGGGCCTGTGCAGCTTCAGGAGTCCACTTCCTAAAAGAGCGTGTGGTAGTGGGATGCCTCATCACAATTGATTTATATCTGGTCTGTAACAAATTATTGTAGGTTATCGTGTTTTTCATCAGTTGTATTTCAAGCAAGCTTTTTGGGAATGTTGTCTACCACTTGATTGTGCTTGTGTAAGTCATGAGATTCAGTTAAATTACTGCAGGATGTTGTAAAGTGTTGGATTGTTTCTGGATTGACTCAACGATTCAGGAGCAACTTCTCCTCTGCCATGCAGTTTCCGAATGGACATTGAACCCATCGATACTGCCTCATTAATCTCTTTTTAAATTTCTATTTCTGGACTACTTATTTTGTTTAATATTTCATATAATCACACAGACATGCACAGCTATATATGTTCAACTTCCAGGCCCTGAAGCCACTTCGCTGCTCAGCCAGATCCACCGTCTGACAGGCCACATGTCTCGCATGGATAACTCCAGGTTACCGAAGGCAGTACTCTACGGAGAACTCTCTCAGGGCAAGAGAGATCGTGGTGCCCCGCGCAGGAGGTACAGGGACCAAATTAAGCAGAGGCTCTCTCAGGTAAATATGGAGGTCAACGAGTGGCAGTCGCTGATCCACGGAAAAGCGAGGAATTCTGAGGAACCCAGAAGAGCGACTGCTGAAAAGAAGAGGGGATGCAAGAAGGATCCAACTACCCAAGCGCCTGCGTCCCAGCTGTCCCTCTGTCCCAACTGCTCCCGAGTCCACAGATCCAGAATTGGCCCCTACCGTCACCAACAATCGTGTCGTCATCCAGTACCACCCCCCTCACACACACACACACACACACACACACACACACACACACACACACACACACACACACACACACACACACACACACACACCTATTTGGGAAGAGAACAGGATTTATGGTATGTTCATGATCATTAATGCTTGGTGGAACCCCGGAATGTCCATGCCCTCAAATCCTTTTGTTCCCCAGATCTGGAGTACCTGGTGCTGCTGTGTAAACCTTTCCGGCTGCAAAGAGAGTTCCTGGCTGTTATTATCACAGCTGTGTAATAACAACATCCCCCAGTTGTGTGTTATTGTCACAGAGGGGAGATGATTTCCTTCAGAAATCAAACCACAAAATTTGCATCAACAGTTTGCATCAAGCACTTGCCGTGTGACCGACTGCTTACATTGCCGGTGATCAGCAGGAGCTCAAGAAATTCAGCTCCGATCTGTGCAAAGTCATCCAGGCAGCGAAACGACAATACAGAGATCGTATTCAGGCACAGCTCTCCACCAACAACACACACAGCTTATGGCAAGTTCTGCACCCCAATGCAGACTTCAGAGCTAAGTGCAGTGGTGCTGCCAACATCGCTGCCTGTCTCCCAGAGGATCTAAGTCTCTTTACGCTCGGTTCGATATCGCCAACACTGAGACCCGAGGAGAGCCGACAAAGCGACCTGCACATTGGTCATCTCTGAGGCTGAAGTTCGCAGATGTTTCCAACGAGTGGACAGTCGCAAGCCTGCGGGACCGGACGGCGTCCCAGGGCGGGTACTCAGGATGCGCGCGGCACAACTGGCAGGTGTATTTACGGATATTTTTAATCTCACCCTCTCCCAATGTAGAGTTCCCTCCTGCTTCAAATCATCCACCATTGTCCCTGTACCTAAAACAACTAAGGCAACATGCCTGAACGTCTGGCGTCCTGTCGCACTCACCTCAATAATAAGCAAATGCTTTGAGAGACTGGTCAAGGACTGCATCTGCAGCTTGTTACCACCCACACTGGACCCCCTACAATTCACCTACCGACACAACCGATCAACAGATGACACAATAGCCACTGCTCTGCACACCGTCCTTAAACATCTGGAGAAGAGGGATGCTTATGTGAGAATGATGTTATTAGACTACAGTTCAGCATTCAATACCATCATTCCCTCCAGGCTTGACAAGAAGCTCAGAGACCTCGGCCTTCACCCTGCCTTGTGCAGCTGGGTCCTGGATTTCCTGTCCGATCACCAGCAAGTGGTAAGAGTGGGCTCCCTCACCTCTGCCCCTCTGACCCTCAACACAGGAGCCCCTCAGGGCTGTGTCCTAAGCTCCCTCCTTTACTCTCTGTATGCGCATGACTGTGTCGCCACCCACAGCTCCAATCTGCTGATTAAATTTGCTGAGGATACTATATTTATTGGCCAAATCTCAAATAATAACGAGGCAGCCGACACAGAAGAAGTCACCACCCTGACACAGTGGTGACAAGAAAACAACTTCTCCCTCAATGTCGCAAAAACAAAGGAGCTGGATGCAATGTCGCAAAGACAAGAGGAATGGAGACGGGCTAACCCCTATTGACATCAATGGATCTGGGGTTGAGAGAGTGAACAGCTTTAATTTCCTCGGCATTCACATCACTGAGGACCTCACGTGGTCTGTACACATCAATTGTGTGGTGATAAAAGGCACAACAGCACCTCTTTCACCTCAGATAGAACCATAGAACATTACAGCACTGAAACAGGCCTTTCGGCCCTTCTTGGCAGTGCCGAACCATTTTTCTGCTTAGTCCCACTGACCTGCACCTGGACCATATCCCTCCATACACCTCTCATCCATACACCTGTCCAAGTTTTTCTTAAATGTCAAAGTCATCCCGCATTCACCACTTGATCTGGCAGCTCATTCCACACTCCCACCACTCTCTGTGTGAAGAAGCCCCCCCCCCGAATGTTCCCTTTAAACTTTTACCCCTTCACCCTTAACCCATGATCTCTGATTTCTTTTCTCCCCTTAGCCTCAGTGGAAAACGTCTGCTTGTATTCCCTCTATCTATACCCATCATAATTTTATACACCTCTATCAAATCACCTCTCATTCTCCTATACGCAAGGGGATAAAGTCCTAACCTATTCAAACTTACCCTGTAACGCAGTTTCTCAAGTCCCGGCAACATCTTTGTAAACCTTCTCTGCACTCTTTCAACCTTATTAATATCCTTCCTGTAATTAGGTGACCAAAACTGTATACAATACTCCAAATTCGGTCTCACCAATGTCTTATACAACCTCACCATTACATTCCAACTCTTATACTCAGTACTTTGATTTATAAAGGCCAATGTACCAAAAGCTCTCTTTACGACCCTATCTACTTGTGAAGCCACTTTTAGGGAATTATGTATCTATACTCCCAGATCCTTCTGTTCTACTGCCCTCCTCAGAGTCCTTCCATTTACCTTGTATGTTCTAACTTGGTTTGACCTTCCGAAGTGCAATACCTCACACTTGTCCGCATTAAACTCTATCTGCCATTTTTCAGCCCATTCCTCCAACTGGTCCAAATCCCTCTGCAAGCTTTGAAAACCTTCCTCACTGTCCACTACACCTCCAATCTTTGTATCATCAGCAAATTTGCTGATCCAATTTGCCACATTCTCATCCAGATCATTGAGATAGATGACAAATAACAATGGACCCAGCACTGATCCCCGTGGCACATTACTAGTCACAGGCCTCCACTCAGAGTAGCAATCCTCCACTAACACTCTCTGGCTTCTTCCATTGAGCCAATATCTAATCCAATTTAGTAGCTGTGTCCTAAGGTCCCTCCTTTACTCTCTGTATTTCTCCTTTGAAGGTCTCCCACCTACCAATCACATCCTTGCCAGAGAACAACCTGTCCCAATCTACGATTTTTAGATCCCTTCTCATTTCTTCAAATTTGGCCCTTTTCAGGTTTAGAACCCGAGGACCAGATCTATCTTTATCCATGATCAAGTTGAAACTAATGACGTTATGATCACTGGAACGTAAGTGTTCCCCTACACACACTTCCGTCACCTGCCCTAACTCATTTCCTAATAGGAGATCTAATATTGCATCCTCCCTAGTTGGTACATCTATATATTGATTTAGAAAACTTTCCTGAACACATTTTACAAACTCTAATCCATCTAGACGTTTAAAAGTATCGGAGTCCCTATCAATGTGTGGAAAATTAAAATCCTCTACAATCACAAATTTCTGTCTCCTGCAGTTGTCTGTTATCTCTTTGCAGATTTGCTCCTCCAATTCTCGCTGACTATTGGGTAGTCCATAATACAACCCTATTAATGTGGTCATACCTTCCTGTTTCTCAGCTCCACCCATATGGCCTCAGTAGACAAGCCATCTAATCTGTCCTGCCGAAGCACTGCTGTAATATTTTCCCTGACTAGCAAAGCCACCACCCACCCTTCATCCCTCTGTCTCTATCACGTCGGAAACATCGGAACCCTGGAACACTGAGCTGCCAGTCCTGCCCCTCCTGTAGCCAAGTTTCAGTAATGGCTATGATGTCGTAATTCCATGTGTCAATCCAGGCCCTCAGCTCGCCTGCCTTTCCCACAATACTCCACGCTTTTAAATATACACACCTCAGAAGATTATTACCACCACACACAACCTTGCTATTTGTGACTTTGCATGAATTACCAACATCATTTATTTTTACCCCCGTTCCACTATCTACTCTGGCACTCTGGTTCCCATCTAGTTTATACCCTCCCCAATAACACTAGCAAACATCCCTGCAAGTATATTGGTGCCCTTGTAGTTCAGGTGTAACCCGTCTCTCTTGTACAGGTCCCACATGCCCCTGCAGAGGTCCCGATGATCTAGAAATCTGAAACCCTGCCCCCTACACCAGTTTCTCAGCCAGGTGTTCATCTGCCAGAGCATCGCACTCTTACCCTCACTGGCACGTGGCACAGGCAGCAATCCGGAGATTACTACCCTCTGTGTCCTGTTTTTCAACTTCCTACTAAGCTCTCTGTACTCACTCTTCAGGACACCCTGACTCTTTCTACCTATGTCATTGGTACAGATGTGTACCACGACATCTGGCTGATCATCCTCCCACCTCAGAATGCTGTGCAGGCGATCAGAGACATCCCTGACCATGGCACCCGGGAGGCAACAAACCATCCAGGAGTCTCTGTCACGACCACAGTATCTCCTGTCTGTACCACTGACTATGGAGTCCCCTATCACTACCGCTCTCCTCTTCCTCAGTGCCAGAGATCTGGCTGCCGCAGCTTGTCCCAGGTAAGCCATCCTCCGCCCTCCCCTGCCCCCGCAACAGTATCCAAATTGGTATACCTATTTTGGAGGGGAATGGCCACAGAAAAACCCTGCATTAACTGCCCTTTCCCCTTCGCTCGCCTGACGGTAACCCAATTACCTGTGCCCTGTTTCTTAGGTGTAACTACCTCCCGGAAGCTACTATCTATAATCTGCTCAGTCTCCCGAATGATCCGGAGGTCATCCTGCTCCTGCTCCAGTTCCCTAATGCGGTCTTTTAGGAGCTGCAGCTGGATGCACTTCTTGCAGGTATCGTTGTCAGGGACACCGGATGTCTCCCTGACTTCCCACATCCTGCAAGAGGAGCAGTCCGACATCCTGCCTGGCATATTCTCTAGTCTGAACAAAAAAAAAGAAAAACAGAAAAACAGATGGTTGAGATGGTTGAGGACGTTTGGGATGGGCCCCTAAATGCTAACGATTTTCTATAGGGGCACGATTTTGTGCATCCTGACTAGCTGCATCACTGCCTGGTATGGGAACTGTACTTCTCTCAATCGCAGGACTCTGCAGAGAGTGGTGCGGACAGCCCAGTGCATCTGTAGGTGTGTACTTCCTACTACTCAGGTCATTTCAGAGATAGGGGGTAAAAAGATCCCGAAGGATCATTCTGGACCCAAGTCTCACCAAGCACAAACTGTTCCAGCTGCTACCATCCGGGAAATGGTACCGCAGCGTAAAAGCCAGGACCAACAGGCTCCGTGACAGCTTCTTCCACCAGGCCATCAGACTGATTAATTCACGCTGATACAATTCTACTTCCACAATTGAATACATAAATACAGACTCACTGCACACACTTTACTGTAATCGTGCTGCTGGCGCAGAAAAACAATTTTCACGACATGTGTCCATGATATTAACCCTGATCCTGAAAATTTTTATCTGGCTGTTGTCTCATTTTTTTAGATCTGTTATTCATCATCCTCATACTGTCCTCGTTCATATCAATCCAAGTGCGCTCCAGTGCACGTGGGGTTTTCCAGAAATTGCTATTTAAGTTCTTATTGTTTTGTATATTTTCCAGATCTGTTTCAGACCAGGATATTTTACCAAAATTATATATCAATATGGGCACAGTGAGTGTTTACTACCTTCGTTATATTTTTACTGTTCAGCTCTGTTTGGCAGATTTTCTTGATCCTTGATGTAAATTCAAAGTTTGTTCAGCCTTGCAGTAAATTCAGATTTTCTTCAGCCTTGAAGTAAATTTTGTTGGAAGGTTTTCCTTTATCACACTATTATCTAATTTGTTTGCTTATTGATATCCTAAATATACGTTTCAAATTCTGTTGCATTGCATCCCGATGCTCTGTTTGATATTCTACCGGCTCTATTGCACCTTTCTTTATGTTTAATCATGTTCTGTACTTTCCTAGTCTAAAGTTCATACTTATATATTTGGAAATTAGTTCCAATATTTGAATTATTTGTTTCAGCTTTACTGATGCAAGAGCAAATAATATCAAATCCTCAATGTATAGGTGTGTCAAGGTATAATTCATATTTCTTCTGATTAGATACCTGATTTTTATCTGCTTCAGTAAATTATGAGTGGGCTTAAAGCTAGACAAAACCACAGTGGGCTTAGTGAGTCGCTCTGGAAAATCCCTCCATTTATTTTGATAATGGTCGTTGTTCCTCTGTGGTTGTTAATAGGACGATTATTTTACGCGAATGCTTCATCAGTTGTAGAAATTTCACAAGTATTGTATGAATTTTATAAATATTTGGAACTTCTTTTAAACACACGAGGAACAGAATCAGATGGGTTTTTTTTTGATTGACAATATAACACTGAAAGTTTTCTGCTTTCCACAGCGTTTGAAATAGAATTACATAATCTGTTATCTGTTGTTCAAACCCGAACGGTATTCTGTCTGCTCTTCTGTGAGTATATTGTGGTTATCTAAGTTGTTATCTGAGTTGTTATTAGTTACAAGATGTACGATGCTATAATTTTAGATTTAAAATAGTCTTATTATTATTAAGAGCCAATAATAACTTCGTAGGTGACCATTTAGTAGTTTTATAAATGCAGAATAAAGCTGTCGTTGAGGCTGGTGGTACATACCTTCAGCCTTTTATATGTTCTGCCCCATGGGAGTATAACAGAGAGGATGTATGAGGTGGTTTGGGGTTCAGTAGCAAGGCTTTGGGTCGGGTTTGTGTCTCGCCAGCTTGATTGAGTTCCTCCAGGAGGTGACAAAGGTGATGGATGCAGTCACACATGGATATTGTCTACTTGTATATTGCTAGAGTGTTTGACAAGGTCCCACATGGGAGGCTCATACAGAATATTAACATGCTTGAGAACTGTGGGGAATTGTCCTGGCTGCCGGGGACACAAACTGGGAGAAATGTCTTGGCTGGCGGGTGGTGAATCTGTGAAATTATTGTCATAGACGGCTGAGGAAGACACTTCATTGGATATATTTAAAATGCAGGTCGATGTGTTCCTGATTAGGAAGAGCGTCGACGTTTACTGGGATAATGAGGTAGAGAGGAATTGAAGAGCAAATTCACTGAGCCGAATGGCTTAATTCTGCTACTAGGTCTTATGGTTTAAGGGAGCATCTGGAGTATTGTGTTCACTTCTGATTGTCCAGCTCTTGGAAGGAATGGAGAGGGTGCAGAACAGATTCATCAGGATGTTGCCTGGGTTCGGTGGCATGTGCTACAAATAGAGGTTTGATAAACTTGGTTTGTTTATTCTGGAGTTAGAATAGAGATCTGACTGAGGTGTACACGTTTGAGAGATAAGAGTTTGGGTCATCAGCCTGTATTCTGTTTTTTTTTTACATATGACTGGTGTCTAATACCAGAGGGCATTTGGTTAAGGTGAGATGGGGTAAATTTACAGCAATTGTGGGTAGTTTTTTAACAGAGTTGTGGCTGCCTGGAATTTACTGTCTGGGGCAACATGGCTTTGTGAAGGGAAGGTCGTGCCTCACGAGGCTAATTGAGTTTTTTGAAGAGGTAACAAAAAGCAATTGATGAAGATACGGTGGAATATGTGGTATACATGAATTTTAGCAAGGCATTTGACAAGGTCCCTCACGAGAGACTCATCCAGAAAATCATGAGGCACGGGATAAGTGGAACCTTGGCTGTTTGGATAAATAATTGGCTTACAGGAAGAAAGCAGAGGGTAGTAGTGGAAGGAAAGTATTCTGCCTGGAGGTCGGTGACTAGTGGAGTGCCGCAGGGATGTGTCCTGGGACCCCTGCTATTTGTGATTTTTATAAATGACCTGGATGTAAAGGTGGAAGAATGGGTGAGTAAATTTGTGGATGACATGAAGATTGGAGGAGTTGTGGATGGAGCTGTAGGTTGTCGAAGGTTACAAGAGGATGTAGACAGGGTGCAGATTTGGGCAGAAAAGTGGCAGATGGGGTTCAATCCGGATAAGTGTGAGGTGATGCATTTTGGAAGGACAAACCAGAATGCTGAGTACAAGTTTAATCGTTGGTTACTTAAGAGTGTGAATGAACAGAGGGACCTTTGGGTTCAAATACATACATCCCTTAAGGTCGCTGCACGGGTTGATAGGATAGTTAAGAACTCCTATGGGATGCTAGGCTTCATTAATAGGGGGATTGAGTTCAAGAGTAGAGAGGCCAAGTTGCAAATCTACAAATCTCTGGTGAGACCGCACTTGGAGTATTGTGTTCAATTCTGGTCACCTCATTATAGGAAGGATGTGGAAGCTATGGAGAGGGTGCAGAGGAGATTTACCAGGATGTTGCCTGGTTTGGAGAACAAGTCATGTGAAGCAAGGTTAGCAGAGCTGGGACTTTTCTCTTTGGAGCGTAGAGGGATGAGAGGGCACTTGATAGAGGTCTAAAAAATTATGAGAGGCATAGATAGGGTGGATTGCTAGTACCTGTTTCCCGGGGCACCGATAACAAACACTAGAGGACATATGTACAAAGTTAAGGGAGGGAAGTTTAGGGGAGACATCAGGGGTAAGTATTTTACAAAGGGTTGTGGGTGCCTGGAACAACTTGCCAGGGATGGTGGTGGAGGCTAAAACATTAAGGGTATTTAAGAACCTCTTGGACAGGCACATGGATGAAAGAACAATAGAGGGTCACGGGGTAGTGTGGGTTTAGTACTCTTTTTAAAGGAATACATGGGTCGGAACAACATTCAGGACCGAAGAGCCTGTACTGTGCTGTAGTATTCTAGTGTCTAGAGTCTAGTGACTAGGGTCATGTCGGAGGCAACTATGTTATAGATGCTCCTAGTTATACATGAATGTGCAGGAAATGCAAGGAAATGGTCAATAATATAAGAAAGGATACCAAAGTATTTTTTTTCTTTCCCGGATATATAAAAAGTGAAAAAAGGGAGAGGGTCGATATCGGACCACTAGAAACTGCTGTTGTAGTTGCAGTAACGGGTGAAAAGGAAATGCCAGACAAACTCTGTGCAAGTCATTGGCAGAATTCCAAAAGGTAAAGAACATCAGCAAACAGAATTGCGTGTAGTGCTATTACAAAGGAAAAGGGGCTTGGAAGATGAAAGGTCTGAAGATAGAAAAGTCACCTGGACTGGGTCATACAGTGTATCAGGAGCCTGCCTGGGGTGTGTTGGGATTCCCAGAGCGTTAGGACCTGGAGTGAAGGCTTCAGCAGAACCAACAGCTGGATTAATAGAAAAATATATTGTAGAATAGTCAGGCTGCAAAGAGAGATTCGTTGAATTGTGACTTGAATCCAGAGATCAGCGAATGATTAATGGCGAATTTTGGTTCCCAGGTTTTGCCAAGTCACAGACTAACACTTGAGATGTGGTTTGAACTGTGCATTGATCACTCACCTATCAGCTGAGTGTGTAATTCAGATAAACCTTGGCCGATGTTCATGTATTCCTGTGGATCAGGACCTGTTTAAATATTAAAAAAACATCCATTGAAACAGAGCTAAAATAATTAAAATAACTAAAATGTTTATCTTAATGTGCCTTTGTGTTCAGTGCATGGTTTTAACATACCGAGTTCCTGTATTTCCCTCAGTATTCTGTCCAACTTCGGTAACTCAGTCCTCCACATCAGAAAGGATTCCCACATCGCCCTCCGGGCCCGGGAGCCTTTGCCATTCACCAAACTGAGGAAGAGTCTGGAACTCTCTGCCCGGTTTCCCTTCTCTGTCAGTTCAGTGACTTTCTACAAAAGAAAACAATGAATTTATTGTGGAGCAGACAGACAGACATGGAGAATGCGCAGGAAAGTATCTGTTCATGGCACCAGTAGCTTCGGAACAGATGCAGTCACTGGGCTGTTGCCTGATCATCTCTGCGTTCAGTCATTAACAGAGAAACAGTAACTGAAGGAAATTCTAAATCAATAGTGTGTAAGAATAAGGATTTCCTGACACCCTGCAGTAGATGCAATGTGATTAATTTCCTCGATCTGTCAATGTGCAGCATTACATCAACAAGATGTGACAACAAGAACGGAAGAGAGGGGAGAGAGAGAGCAAAAACAAATGGATGGCGGGCATCACTGAATCGTGGCTGACAAAAGTTTATAGTTGGGTGCTTAAATCCAAGGATAAATATGGAATCGAAAGGATACACAGGTAGGTGAAAGTGTTGGGTCGAAGCTGCTGTCATTAAAAATGAAAAGTCCTGCGAAAGAGGTGATGTCGGATTAGACGATGTTGATGTTAAGAAACTGCGTAGGTAAAATGACCCTGATGGAAACTATATACAGGCATGTTAACAGTAGTCAGGATGTGGGCTACAAATTATAAAGGGGGAGAGAAGAGGCATGGAAAAAAGTCAATGCTAAAATTGTCACGGGGAGTTTCAATATCCAGGTAGCCTTGGAAAATCAGGTCGGTGCGGAATCCCAAGTGAGGGAATTTATAGAATGCCTATGAGATGGCTTTTGAGAGAAGCCTATGGTTGAGCCCACTATAGGAAAGGCGGATCTGGATTCTGTGTTGTGTATTGAACCAGATTTGATTAGGGAGCTTCAGCTAAATAAACCCTTAAGAGGCAGTGATCATAAAATAGCAGAACTCAGCCAGCAGGTTGAAAGGGAGAAAGTAAAGTTAGAGTTATCAGTGCTACAGTAGAATAAAGGAATTACCTCGACATGAGAGAGGTGCTGGGCAAAAATAAATTCGAAAATGACACTAACAGGGACAATGGCAGAGCAGGAATTGCTGAAGTTTCTCGGAGGACAAACAATCACATTGATGAAGAATTATTCTAAAGGGAAGATGATCAACCGTGGCTGACGAGGTAGTCAAAGCAGCACAAAAGCAAAGGAGAGGGCACAGAGTATTACAAAATATAGTAGAAAGCTGGAGGACTGGGATGTTTTTACAAATCAACAGAAGGCAATTAAAAAACCGTAAATAGAGAAAATATGAAATAGTTAGCAGGGCTAGAGAATGATGTAAAATAGCTTACCAAAACGTCCGTCTGATATATGAAGATTGAAAGAGAGGAGAGTGGATATTGGACCACCGGAAAATGACGGTGGAGAGGTACTGTCAGGGGACAAGGAAATGCCGGAAGATATTGGTCGGCATTTTGCGTCAGTCCTCACTGTAAAAACACTAGAACGTGCCAGATATTTGAGAATGTCCGGTGGCAGAAGTGAGTGTATTTGCAATTATTGCGGAGAAGGCGCTTGGTAAGCTGAAAGTTCTGAAGATAGATGCGTCCAGATCAACTCACCCGATTGCTTCTGAAAGAGGAGGCTGAAGAGATTGTGGAGACATTAGTAATGATCGCTCAACAATCACTAGATTTTGGAATGGTTCCGGAGGACTGATCATTTTAAACTATAGGCTAGTTAGTCTGATCAGCGTTTGGGAAGATGTCAGCAGTTGATAATTGAGGATAAGGTTTCCGGGCATTTGGACGCTCATGATCAGAAAAAGGCCAACATCCATGGAAGGGAATCTTGCCTGAGAGATCTGTTGGAATTTTTTGAGAGAACAGCATGCTGGGTCGACAATGGAGAGTCAGTGCAAGTTGTTTACTTGGACTTCCCGAGGACCTTTGACCGGGTGTCCCACATGGACTGATGAAAAAATGGACACATCAGTGGCAATTGGAATGTAGTATAGTGAGGTACGTGGCCATATACTTTAGCAGAAATAATGAAGACGTAGACTATTTTTGAATCTGGGAGAAAATTCAGAAATCGGAGTTGTAAAGAGTCTCTGGAGACCTGGTGCAGGATTCCTCGCAGTTTGAGTCGGTGTTAGGAAAGGCAAATACAATGCTAGCATTCATTTCGAGAGGATCAGAATATAAGAACAAACACTAGCGAGCCCGCACTTGCATATTTTGATCCCATGATCAGAGAAAATATGTGATGGCGTTGTCAAAAAACGAACAGAACCAGTGATATTAAACCAGATTTTGATGGGAATGGTTCCTGGATGCACCTGTACTGGCCGGAGTGTGGAAAAATGAGGGGGAATCTAATTGTAACCTGTGGAATATCGAAAGGCATTGAGAGGACGTGGAGATGATGTTTCTAAGTGGGGGAGTCTAGAACCAGACGGAACAGCCTCAGATTAGAGGGACGTCCATTTAGAGCAGAGATGAGCAGATTATTTAGCCAAGGAGTAGTGAATCTATAGAATTCATTGGCAGTGACAGCTGCGGAGACCAGGTCATTGGGTATATTTAAAACAGAGGTTGGTACCTTCTTGACTGGTCTGGTCAGCAAAGTTCACTGGGCGAAGGCAGGAGAATGGGAGAATATCCTTCCAAAGCACCGCCATAAGATTTTCTCGGACAAGCAATGCGGCCCCTCCTCCTCTGGCCCCTCCTACTCTATCACACCTAAAGCAACTAAATCCAGGAATATTTAGTTGCCAATCACACCCTTCCTGCAACCATGTTTCACTAATAGCTACAACATCATAATTCCAGGTATCAATCCACGCTTTCAGCTCATCCACCTTTCTTACAATGCTCCTAGCATTAAAATAACCATATAACCATATGACAATCACAGCACGGAAACAGGCCATTCCGGCCCTTCTAGTCCGTGCCAAACGCTTAATCTCACCTAGTCCCACCTACCCGCACTCAGCCGATAACCCTCCACTCCTTTCCTGTCCATATACCTATCTAATTTTACCTTAAATGACACAACTGAACTGGCCTCTGCTACTTCTACAGGAAGCTCATTCCACACAGCTATCACTCTCTGTGTAAAGAAATACCACCTCGTGTTTCCCTTAAACTTTTGCCCCCTAACTCTCAAATCATGTCCTCTCATTTGAATCTCCCCTACTCTCAATGGAAACAGCCTATTCACGTCAACTCTATCTATCCCTCTCAAAATTATAAATAACTCGATCAAATCCCCCCTCAACCTTCTACGCTCCAATGAATAGAGACCTAACTTGTTCAACCTTTCTCTGTAACTTAAGTGCTGAAACTCAGGTAACATCCTAGTAAATCGTCTCTGCACTCTCTCTAATTTATTGATATCTTTCCTATAATTCGGTGACCAGAACTGTACACAATATTCCAAATTTGGCCTTACCAATGCCTTGTACAATTTTAACATTACATCCTAACTTCTGTACTCAATGCTCTGATTTATAAAGGCCAGCATTCCAAAAGCCTTCTTCACCACCCTATCTACATGAGACTCCACCTTCAGGGAACTATGCACTGTTATTCCTGGATCTCTCTGTTCCACTGCATTCCTCAATGCCCTACCATTTACCCTGTATGTTCTATTTGGATTATTCCTGCCAAAATGTAGAACCTCACACTTCTCAGCGTTAAACTCCATCTGCCAACGTTCAGCCCATTCTTCTAACCGGCATAAATCTCCCCGCAAGCTTTGAAAACCCACCTCATTATCCACAACACCTCCTACCTTAGTATCATCAGCATACATACTAATCCAATTTACCACCCCATCATCCAGATCATTTATGTATATTACAAACAACACTGGGCCCAAAACAGATCCCTGAGGCACCCCGCTAGTCACCGGCCTCCATCCCTATAAACAATTATACACCACTGCTCTCTGGCATCTCCCATCTAGCCACTGTTGAATCCATTTTATTACTCCAGCATTAATACCTAACGACTGAACCTTCTTAACTAACCTTCCATGTGGAACTTTGTCAAAGGCCTTGCTGAAGTTCATATAGACTACATCCACTGCTTTACCCTCGTCAACATTCCTTGTAACTTTTTCAAAAAATTCAATAAGGTTTGTCAAACATGACCTTCCACGCACAAATCCATGCTGGCTACTCCTAATCAGATCCTGTCTATCCAGATAATTATAAATACTATCTCTAAGAATACGTTCCATTAATTTACCCACCACTGATGTCAAACTGACAGGTCTATAATTGCTAGGCTTACTTCTAGAACCCATTTAAACAATGGAACCACATGAGCAATACGCCAATCCTCCAGCACAATCCCCGTTTCTAATGGCATCTGAAAGATCTCCGTCAGAGCTCCTACTATCTCTACACAAACTTCCCGCAAGGTCCTGGGGAATATCCTTTCAGGATCCGGAGATTTATCCACTTTTACATTTATTAAAAGGTCCAGTACTTCCACGTCTTTAATTGTCATAGGTTCCATAACTTCCTTCCTTGTTTCCCACACCTTACACAATTCAATATCCTTCTCCTTAGTGAATACCGAAGAGAAGAAATCATTCAAAATCTCTCCCATCTCCCTCGGCTCCACACATAGCTGACCACTCTGATTCTCTAAGGGACCAATTTTATCCCTCACTATCCTCTTGCTTTTAATATAACTGTAGAAACCTTTCGGATTTACTTCCACCTTATTTGCCAAACCAAACTCGTATCTTCTTTTAGCTTTTCTAATCTCTTTCTTAAGATTCCTTTTACATTCTTTATATTCCTCGAGCAATTCCTTTACTCCATGCTGCCTATATCTATTGTAGACATCCCTCTTTTTCCGAACCAAGTTTCTAATATCCCTTGAAAACCATGGCGCTTTCAAACCTTTAACCTTTCCTTTCAACTTAACAGGAAAATAAAGATTCTGTACCCTCATAATTTCACCCTTAAATGACCTCCATTTCTCTATTACATCCTTCCCATAAAACAAATTGTCCCAATCCACTCCTTCTAAATCCTTTCGCATCTCCTCAAAGTCAGCCTTTCTCCAATCAAAAATCTCAACTCTAGGTCCAATCCTGTCCTTCTCAATAATTATATTGAAGCTAATGCTATTGTGATCACTGTACCCGAAGTGCTCCCCAATACATACATCTGTCAGCTGACCTATCGCATTCCCTAACAGGAGATCCAACACTGCCCCATCTCTAGTCGGTACTTCTATGTATTGTTGCAAAAACCTATCCTGCACACATTTCACAAATTCTAAACCATCCAGCCCTTTTACAGAATGAGCTTCCCAATCTATGTGTGGAAAATTAAAATCTCTCACAATCACCACTTTGTGTTTACTACAAATATCTGCTATCTCCTTACACATTTGCTCTTCCAACTCATGCTCCCCATTAGGTGGCCTACAATACACTCCTATCAGTGTTACTACACCTTTCCCATTCCTCAATTCCACCCAAATAGCCTCCCTAGAGGAGCTCTCTCATCTATCCTTCCAAAGCACCGCCATAAGATTTTCTCGGACAAGCAATGCAACACCTCCTCCTCTGGCCCCTCCTACTCTATCACACCTGAAGCAACTAAATCCAGGAATATTTAGTTGCCAATCACACCCTTCCTGCAACCATGTTTCACTAATAGCTACAACATCATAATTCCAGGTATCAATCCACGCTTTCAGCTCATCCACCTTCCTTACAATGCTCCTAGCATTAAAATAACCATATAACCATATGACAATCACAGCACGGAAACAGGCCATTCCGGCCCTTCTAGTCCGTGCCAAACGCTTAATCTCACCTAGTCCCACCTACCCGCACTCAGCCGATAACCCTCCACTCCTTTCCTGTCCATATACCTATCTAATTTTACCTTAAATGACACAACTGAACTGGCCTCTGCTACTTCTACAGGAAGCTCATTCCACACAGCTATCACTCTCTGTGTAAAGAAATACCACCTCGTGTTTCCCTTAAACTTTTGCCCCCTAACTCTCAAATCATGTCCTCTCATTTGAATCTCCCCTACTCTCAATGGAAACAGCCTATTCACGTCAACTCTATCTATCCCTCTCAAAATTATAAATAACTCGATCAAATCCCCCCTCAACCTTCTACGCTCCAATGAATAGAGACCTAACTTGTTCAACCTTTCTCTGTAACTTAAGTGCTGAAACCCAGGTAACATCCTAGTAAATCGTCTCTGCACTCTCTCTAATTTATTGATATCTTTCCTATAATTCGGTGACCAGAACTGTACACAATATTCCAAATTTGGCCTTACCAATGCCTTGTACAATTTTAACATTACATCCTAACTTCTGTACTCAATGCTCTGATTTATAAAGGCCAGCATTCCAAAAGCCTTCTTCACCACCCTATCTACATGAGACTCCACCTTCAGGGAACTATGCACTGTTATTCCTGGATCTCTCTGTTCCACTGCATTCCTCAATGCCCTACCATTTACCCTGTATGTTCTATTTGGATTATTCCTGCCAAAATGTAGAACCTCACACTTCTCAGCGTTAAACTCCATCTGCCAACGTTCAGCCCATTCTTCTAACCGGCATAAATCTCCCCGCAAGCTTTGAAAACCCACCTCATTATCCACAACACCTCCTACCTTAGTATCATCAGCATACATACTAATCCAATTTACCACCCCATCATCCAGATCATTTATGTATATTACAAACAACACTGGGCCCAAAACAGATCCCTGAGGCACCCCGCTAGTCACCGGCCTCCATCCCTATAAACAATTATACACCACTGCTCTCTGGCATCTCCCATCTAGCCACTGTTGAATCCATTTTATTACTCCAGCATTAATACCTAACGACTGAACCTTCTTAACTAACCTTCCATGTGGAACTTTGTCAAAGGCCTTGCTGAAGTTCATATAGACTACATCCACTGCTTTACCCTCGTCAACATTCCTTGTAACTTTTTCAAAAAATTCAATAAGGTTTGTCAAACATGACCTTCCACGCACAAATCCATGCTGGCTACTCCTAATCAGATCCTGTCTATCCAGATAATTATAAATACTATCTCTAAGAATACGTTCCATTAATTTACCCACCACTGATGTCAAACTGACAGGTCTATAATTGCTAGGCTTACTTCTAGAACCCATTTAAACAATGGAACCACATGAGCAATACGCCAATCCTCCAGCACAATCCCCGTTTCTAATGGCATCTGAAAGATCTCCGTCAGAGCTCCTACTATCTCTACACAAACTTCCCGCAAGGTCCTGGGGAATATCCTTTCAGGATCCGGAGATTTATCCACTTTTACATTTATTAAAAGGTCCAGTACTTCCACGTCTTTAATTGTCATAGGTTCCATAACTTCCTTCCTTGTTTCCCACACCTTACACAATTCAATATCCTTCTCCTTAGTGAATACCGAAGAGAAGAAATCATTCAAAATCTCTCCCATCTCCCTCGGCTCCACACATAGCTGACCACTCTGATTCTCTAAGGGACCAATTTTATCCCTCACTATCCTCTTGCTTTTAATATAACTGTAGAAACCTTTCGGATTTACTTCCACCTTATTTGCCAAACCAAACTCGTATCTTCTTTTAGCTTTTCTAATCTCTTTCTTAAGATTCCTTTTACATTCTTTATATTCCTCGAGCAATTCCTTTACTCCATGCTGCCTATATCTATTGTAGACATCCCTCTTTTTCCGAACCAAGTTTCTAATATCCCTTGAAAACCATGGCGCTTTCAAACCTTTAACCTTTCCTTTCAACTTAACAGGAAAATAAAGATTCTGTACCCTCATAATTTCACCCTTAAATGACCTCCATTTCTCTATTACATCCTTCCCATAAAACAAATTGTCCCAATCCACTCCTTCTAAATCCTTTCGCATCTCCTCAAAGTCAGCCTTTCTCCAATCAAAAATCTCAACTCTAGGTCCAATCCTGTCCTTCTCAATAATTATATTGAAGCTAATGCTATTGTGATCACTGTACCCGAAGTGCTCCCCAATACATACATCTGTCAGCTGACCTATCGCATTCCCTAACAGGAGATCCAACACTGCCCCATCTCTAGTCGGTACTTCTATGTATTGTTGCAAAAACCTATCCTGCACACATTTCACAAATTCTAAACCATCCAGCCCTTTTACAGAATGAGCTTCCCAATCTATGTGTGGAAAATTAAAATCTCTCACAATCACCACTTTGTGTTTACTACAAATATCTGCTATCTCCTTACACATTTGCTCTTCCAACTCATGCTCCCCATTAGGTGGCCTACAATACACTCCTATCAGTGTTACTACACCTTTCCCATTCCTCAATTCCACCCAAATAGCCTCCCTAGAGGAGCTCTCTCATCTATCCTTCCAAAGCACCGCCATAAGATTTTCTCGGACAAGCAATGCAACACCTCCTCCTCTGGCCCCTCCTACTCTATCACACCTGAAGCAACTAAATCCAGGAATATTTAGTTGCCAATCACACCCTTCCTGCAACCATGTTTCACTAATAGCTACAACATCATAATTCCAGGTATCAATCCAGGCTTTCAGCTCATCCACCTTTCTTACAATGCTCCTAGCATTAAAATAACCATATAACCATATGACAATCACAGCACGGAAACAGGCCATTCCGGCCCTTCTAGTCCGTGCCAAACGCTTAATCTCACCTAGTCCCACCTACCCGCACTCAGCCGATAACCCTCCACTCCTTTCCTGTCCATATACCTATCTAATTTTACCTTAAATGACACAACTGAACTGGCCTCTGCTACTTCTACAGGAAGCTCATTCCACACAGCTATCACTCTCTGTGTAAAGAAATACCACCTCGTGTTTCCCTTAAACTTTTGCCCCCTAACTCTCAAATCATGTCCTCTCATTTGAATCTCCCCTACTCTCAATGGAAACAGCCTATTCACGTCAACTCTATCTATCCCTCTCAACATTATAAATAACTCGATCAAATCCCCCCTCAACCTTCTACGCTCCAATGAATAGAGACCTAACTTGTTCAACCTTTCTCTGTAACTTAAGTGCTGAAACCCAGGTAACATCCTAGTAAATCGTCTCTGCACTCTCTCTAATTTATTGATATCTTTCCTATAATTCGGTGACCAGAACTGTACACAATATTCCAAATTTGGCCTTACCAATGCCTTGTACAATTTTAACATTACATCCTAACTTCTGTACTCAATGCTCTGATTTATAAAGGCCAGCATTCCAAAAGCCTTCTTCACCACCCTATCTACATGAGACTCCACCTTCAGGGAACTATGCACTGTTATTCCTGGATCTCTCTGTTCCACTGCATTCCTCAATGCCCTACCATTTACCCTGTATGTTCTATTTGGATTATTCCTGCCAAAATGCAGAACCTCACACTTCTCAGCGTTAAACTCCATCTGCCAACGTTCAGCCCATTCTTCTAACCGGCATAAATCTCCCCGCAAGCTTTGAAAACCCACCTCATTATCCACAACACCTCCTACCTTAGTATCATCAGCATACATACTAATCCAATTTACCACCCCATCATCCAGATCATTTATGTATATTACAAACAACACTGGGCCCAAAACAGATCCCTGAGGCACCCCGCTAGTCACCGGCCTCCATCCCTATAAACAATTATACACCACTGCTCTCTGGCATCTCCCATCTAGCCACTGTTGAATCCATTTTATTACTCCAGCATTAATACCTAACGACTGAACCTTCTTAACTAACCTTCCATGTGGAACTTTGTCAAAGGCCTTGCTGAAGTTCATATAGACTACATCCACTGCTTTACCCTCGTCAACATTCCTTGTAACTTTTTCAAAAAATTCAATAAGGTTTGTCAAACATGACCTTCCACGCACAAATCCATGCTGGCTACTCCTAATCAGATCCTGTCTATCCAGATAATTATAAATACTATCTCTAAGAATACGTTCCATTAATTTACCCACCACTGATGTCAAACTGACAGGTCTATAATTGCTAGGCTTACTTCTAGAACCCATTTAAACAATGGAACCACATGAGCAATACGCCAATCCTCCAGCACAATCCCCGTTTCTAATGGCATCTGAAAGATCTCCGTCAGAGCTCCTACTATCTCTACACAAACTTCCCGCAAGGTCCTGGGGAATATCCTTTCAGGATCCGGAGATTTATCCACTTTTACATTTATTAAAAGGTCCAGTACTTCCACGTCTTTAATTGTCATAGGTTCCATAACTTCCTTCCTTGTTTCCCACACCTTACACAATTCAATATCCTTCTCCTTAGTGAATACCGAAGAGAAGAAATCATTCAAAATCTCTCCCATCTCCCTCGGCTCCACACATAGCTGACCACTCTGATTCTCTAAGGGACCAATTTTATCCCTCACTATCCTCTTGCTTTTAATATAACTGTAGAAACCTTTCGGATTTACTTCCACCTTATTTGCCAAACCAAACTCGTATCTTCTTTTAGCTTTTCTAATCTCTTTCTTAAGATTCCTTTTACATTCTTTATATTCCTCGAGCAATTCCTTTACTCCATGCTGCCTATATCTATTGTAGACATCCCTCTTTTTCCGAACCAAGTTTCTAATATCCCTTGAAAACCATGGCGCTTTCAAACCTTTAACCTTTCCTTTCAACTTAACAGGAAAATAAAGATTCTGTACCCTCATAATTTCACCCTTAAATGACCTCCATTTCTCTATTACATCCTTCCCATAAAACAAATTGTCCCAATCCACTCCTTCTAAATCCTTTCGCATCTCCTCAAAGTCAGCCTTTCTCCAATCAAAAATCTCAACTCTAGGTCCAATCCTGTCCTTCTCAATAATTATATTGAAGCTAATGCTATTGTGATCACTGTACCCGAAGTGCTCCCCAATACATACATCTGTCAGCTGACCTATCGCATTCCCTAACAGGAGATCCAACACTGCCCCATCTCTAGTCGGTACTTCTATGTATTGTTGCAAAAACCTATCCTGCACACATTTCACAAATTCTAAACCATCCAGCCCTTTTACAGAATGAGCTTCCCAATCTATGTGTGGAAAATTAAAATCTCTCACAATCACCACTTTGTGTTTACTACAAATATCTGCTATCTCCTTACACATTTGCTCTTCCAACTCATGCTCCCCATTAGGTGGCCTACAATACACTCCTATCAGTGTTACTACACCTTTCCCATTCCTCAATTCCACCCAAATAGCCTCCCTAGAGGAGCTCTCTCATCTATCCTTCCAAAGCACCGCCATAAGATTTTCTCGGACAAGCAATGCAACACCTCCTCCTCTGGCCCCTCCTACTCTATCACACCTGAAGCAACTAAATCCAGGAATATTTAGTTGCCAATCACACCCTTCCTGCAACCATGTTTCACTAATAGCTACAACATCATAATTCCAGGTATCAATCCACGCTTTCAGCTCATCCACCTTTCTTACAATGCTCCTAGCATTAAAATAACCATATAACCATATGACAATCACAGCACGGAAACAGGCCATTCCGGCCCTTCTAGTCCGTGCCAAACGCTTAATCTCACCTAGTCCCACCTACCCGCACTCAGCCGATAACCCTCCACTCCTTTCCTGTCCATATACCTATCTAATTTTACCTTAAATGACACAACTGAACTGGCCTCTGCTACTTCTACAGGAAGCTCATTCCACACAGCTATCACTCTCTGTGTAAAGAAATACCACCTCGTGTTTCCCTTAAACTTTTGCCCCCTAACTCTCAAATCATGTCCTCTCATTTGAATCTCCCCTACTCTCAATGGAAACAGCCTATTCACGTCAACTCTATCTATCCCTCTCAAAATTATAAATAACTCGATCAAATCCCCCCTCAACCTTCTACGCTCCAATGAATAGAGACCTAACTTGTTCAACCTTTCTCTGTAACTTAAGTGCTGAAACCCAGGTAACATCCTAGTAAATCGTCTCTGCACTCTCTCTAATTTATTGATATCTTTCCTATAATTCGGTGACCAGAACTGTACACAATATTCCAAATTTGGCCTTACCAATGCCTTGTACAATTTTAACATTACATCCTAACTTCTGTACTCAATGCTCTGATTTATAAAGGCCAGCATTCCAAAAGCCTTCTTCACCACCCTATCTACATGAGACTCCACCTTCAGGGAACTATGCACTGTTATTCCTGGATCTCTCTGTTCCACTGCATTCCTCAATGCCCTACCATTTACCCTGTATGTTCTATTTGGATTATTCCTGCCAAAATGTAGAACCTCACACTTCTCAGCGTTAAACTCCATCTGCCAACGTTCAGCCCATTCTTCTAACCGGCATAAATCTCCCCGCAAGCTTTGAAAACCCACCTCATTATCCACAACACCTCCTACCTTAGTATCATCAGCATACATACTAATCCAATTTACCACCCCATCATCCAGATCATTTATGTATATTACAAACAACACTGGGCCCAAAACAGATCCCTGAGGCACCCCGCTAGTCACCGGCCTCCATCCCTATAAACAATTATACACCACTGCTCTCTGGCATCTCCCATCTAGCCACTGTTGAATCCATTTTATTACTCCAGCATTAATACCTAACGACTGAACCTTCTTAACTAACCTTCCATGTGGAACTTTGTCAAAGGCCTTGCTGAAGTTCATATAGACTACATCCACTGCTTTACCCTCGTCAACATTCCTTGTAACTTTTTCAAAAAATTCAATAAGGTTTGTCAAACATGACCTTCCACGCACAAATCCATGCTGGCTACTCCTAATCAGATCCTGTCTATCCAGATAATTATAAATACTATCTCTAAGAATACGTTCCATTAATTTACCCACCACTGATGTCAAACTGACAGGTCTATAATTGCTAGGCTTACTTCTAGAACCCATTTAAACAATGGAACCACATGAGCAATACGCCAATCCTCCAGCACAATCCCCGTTTCTAATGGCATCTGAAAGATCTCCGTCAGAGCTCCTACTATCTCTACACAAACTTCCCGCAAGGTCCTGGGGAATATCCTTTCAGGATCCGGAGATTTATCCACTTTTACATTTATTAAAAGGTCCAGTACTTCCACGTCTTTAATTGTCATAGGTTCCATAACTTCCTTCCTTGTTTCCCACACCTTACACAATTCAATATCCTTCTCCTTAGTGAATACCGAAGAGAAGAAATCATTCAAAATCTCTCCCATCTCCCTCGGCTCCACACATAGCTGACCACTCTGATTCTCTAAGGGACCAATTTTATCCCTCACTATCCTCTTGCTTTTAATATAACTGTAGAAACCTTTCGGATTTACTTCCACCTTATTTGCCAAACCAAACTCGTATCTTCTTTTAGCTTTTCTAATCTCTTTCTTAAGATTCCTTTTACATTCTTTATATTCCTCGAGCAATTCCTTTACTCCATGCTGCCTATATCTATTGTAGACATCCCTCTTTTTCCGAACCAAGTTTCTAATATCCCTTGAAAACCATGGCGCTTTCAAACCTTTAACCTTTCCTTTCAACTTAACAGGAAAATAAAGATTCTGTACCCTCATAATTTCACCCTTAAATGACCTCCATTTCTCTATTACATCCTTCCCATAAAACAAATTGTCCCAATCCACTCCTTCTAAATCCTTTCGCATCTCCTCAAAGTCAGCCTTTCTCCAATCAAAAATCTCAACTCTAGGTCCAATCCTGTCCTTCTCAATAATTATATTGAAGCTAATGCTATTGTGATCACTGTACCCGAAGTGCTCCCCAATACATACATCTGTCAGCTGACCTATCGCATTCCCTAACAGGAGATCCAACACTGCCCCATCTCTAGTCGGTACTTCTATGTATTGTTGCAAAAACCTATCCTGCACACATTTCACAAATTCTAAACCATCCAGCCCTTTTACAGAATGAGCTTCCCAATCTATGTGTGGAAAATTAAAATCTCTCACAATCACCACTTTGTGTTTACTACAAATATCTGCTATCTCCTTACACATTTGCTCTTCCAACTCATGCTCCCCATTAGGTGGCCTACAATACACTCCTATCAGTGTTACTACACCTTTCCCATTCCTCAATTCCACCCAAATAGCCTCCCTAGAGGAGCTCTCTCATCTATCCTTCCAAAGCACCGCCATAAGATTTTCTCGGACAAGCAATGCAACACCTCCTCCTCTGGCCCCTCCTACTCTATCACACCTGAAGCAACTAAATCCAGGAATATTTAGTTGCCAATCACACCCTTCCTGCAACCATGTTTCACTAATAGCTACAACATCATAATTCCAGGTATCAATCCACGCTTTCAGCTCATCCACCTTTCTTACAATGCTCCTAGCATTAAAATAACCATATAACCATATGACAATCACAGCACGGAAACAGGCCATTCCGGCCCTTCTAGTCCGTGCCAAACGCTTAATCTCACCTAGTCCCACCTACCCGCACTCAGCCGATAACCCTCCACTCCTTTCCTGTCCATATACCTATCTAATTTTACCTTAAATGACACAACTGAACTGGCCTCTGCTACTTCTACAGGAAGCTCATTCCACACAGCTATCACTCTCTGTGTAAAGAAATACCACCTCGTGTTTCCCTTAAACTTTTGCCCCCTAACTCTCAAATCATGTCCTCTCATTTGAATCTCCCCTACTCTCAATGGAAACAGCCTATTCACGTCAACTCTATCTATCCCTCTCAAAATTATAAATAACTCGATCAAATCCCCCCTCAACCTTCTACGCTCCAATGAATAGAGACCTAACTTGTTCAACCTTTCTCTGTAACTTAAGTGCTGAAACCCAGGTAACATCCTAGTAAATCGTCTCTGCACTCTCTCTAATTTATTGATATCTTTCCTATAATTCGGTGACCAGAACTGTACACAATATTCCAAATTTGGCCTTACCAATGCCTTGTACAATTTTAACATTACATCCTAACTTCTGTACTCAATGCTCTGATTTATAAAGGCCAGCATTCCAAAAGCCTTCTTCACCACCCTATCTACATGAGACTCCACCTTCAGGGAACTATGCACTGTTATTCCTGGATCTCTCTGTTCCACTGCATTCCTCAATGCCCTACCATTTACCCTGTATGTTCTATTTGGATTATTCCTGCCAAAATGTAGAACCTCACACTTCTCAGCGTTAAACTCCATCTGCCAACGTTCAGCCCATTCTTCTAACCGGCATAAATCTCCCCGCAAGCTTTGAAAACCCACCTCATTATCCACAACACCTCCTACCTTAGTATCATCAGCATACATACTAATCCAATTTACCACCCCATCATCCAGATCATTTATGTATATTACAAACAACACTGGGCCCAAAACAGATCCCTGAGGCACCCCGCTAGTCACCGGCCTCCATCCCTATAAACAATTATACACCACTGCTCTCTGGCATCTCCCATCTAGCCACTGTTGAATCCATTTTATTACTCCAGCATTAATACCTAACGACTGAACCTTCTTAACTAACCTTCCATGTGGAACTTTGTCAAAGGCCTTGCTGAAGTTCATATAGACTACATCCACTGCTTTACCCTCGTCAACATTCCTTGTAACTTTTTCAAAAAATTCAATAAGGTTTGTCAAACATGACCTTCCACGCACAAATCCATGCTGGCTACTCCTAATCAGATCCTGTCTATCCAGATAATTATAAATACTATCTCTAAGAATACGTTCCATTAATTTACCCACCACTGATGTCAAACTGACAGGTCTATAATTGCTAGGCTTACTTCTAGAACCCATTTAAACAATGGAACCACATGAGCAATACGCCAATCCTCCAGCACAATCCCCGTTTCTAATGGCATCTGAAAGATCTCCGTCAGAGCTCCTACTATCTCTACACAAACTTCCCGCAAGGTCCTGGGGAATATCCTTTCAGGATCCGGAGATTTATCCACTTTTACATTTATTAAAAGGTCCAGTACTTCCACGTCTTTAATTGTCATAGGTTCCATAACTTCCTTCCTTGTTTCCCACACCTTACACAATTCAATATCCTTCTCCTTAGTGAATACCGAAGAGAAGAAATCATTCAAAATCTCTCCCATCTCCCTCGGCTCCACACATAGCTGACCACTCTGATTCTCTAAGGGACCAATTTTATCCCTCACTATCCTCTTGCTTTTAATATAACTGTAGAAACCTTTCGGATTTACTTCCACCTTATTTGCCAAACCAAACTCGTATCTTCTTTTAGCTTTTCTAATCTCTTTCTTAAGATTCCTTTTACATTCTTTATATTCCTCGAGCAATTCCTTTACTCCATGCTGCCTATATCTATTGTAGACATCCCTCTTTTTCCGAACCAAGTTTCTAATATCCCTTGAAAACCATGGCGCTTTCAAACCTTTAACCTTTCCTTTCAACTTAACAGGAAAATAAAGATTCTGTACCCTCATAATTTCACCCTTAAATGACCTCCATTTCTCTATTACATCCTTCCCATAAAACAAATTGTCCCAATCCACTCCTTCTAAATCCTTTCGCATCTCCTCAAAGTCAGCCTTTCTCCAATCAAAAATCTCAACTCTAGGTCCAATCCTGTCCTTCTCAATAATTATATTGAAGCTAATGCTATTGTGATCACTGTACCCGAAGTGCTCCCCAATACATACATCTGTCAGCTGACCTATCGCATTCCCTAACAGGAGATCCAACACTGCCCCATCTCTAGTCGGTACTTCTATGTATTGTTGCAAAAACCTATCCTGCACACATTTCACAAATTCTAAACCATCCAGCCCTTTTACAGAATGAGCTTCCCAATCTATGTGTGGAAAATTAAAATCTCTCACAATCACCACTTTGTGTTTACTACAAATATCTGCTATCTCCTTACACATTTGCTCTTCCAACTCATGCTCCCCATTAGGTGGCCTACAATACACTCCTATCAGTGTTACTACACCTTTCCCATTCCTCAATTCCACCCAAATAGCCTCCCTAGAGGAGCTCTCTCATCTATCCTTCCAAAGCACCGCCATAAGATTTTCTCGGACAAGCAATGCAACACCTCCTCCTCTGGCCCCTCCTACTCTATCACACCTGAAGCAACTAAATCCAGGAATATTTAGTTGCCAATCACACCCTTCCTGCAACCATGTTTCACTAATAGCTACAACATCATAATTCCAGGTATCAATCCACGCTTTCAGCTCATCCACCTTTCTTACAATGCTCCTAGCATTAAAATAACCATATAACCATATGACAATCACAGCACGGAAACAGGCCATTCCGGCCCTTCTAGTCCGTGCCAAACGCTTAATCTCACCTAGTCCCACCTACCCGCACTCAGCCGATAACCCTCCACTCCTTTCCTGTCCATATACCTATCTAATTTTACCTTAAATGACACAACTGAACTGGCCTCTGCTACTTCTACAGGAAGCTCATTCCACACAGCTATCACTCTCTGTGTAAAGAAATACCACCTCGTGTTTCCCTTAAACTTTTGCCCCCTAACTCTCAAATCATGTCCTCTCATTTGAATCTCCCCTACTCTCAATGGAAACAGCCTATTCACGTCAACTCTATCTATCCCTCTCAAAATTATAAATAACTCGATCAAATCCCCCCTCAACCTTCTACGCTCCAATGAATAGAGACCTAACTTGTTCAACCTTTCTCTGTAACTTAAGTGCTGAAACCCAGGTAACATCCTAGTAAATCGTCTCTGCACTCTCTCTAATTTATTGATATCTTTCCTATAATTCGGTGACCAGAACTGTACACAATATTCCAAATTTGGCCTTACCAATGCCTTGTACAATTTTAACATTACATCCTAACTTCTGTACTCAATGCTCTGATTTATAAAGGCCAGCATTCCAAAAGCCTTCTTCACCACCCTATCTACATGAGACTCCACCTTCAGGGAACTATGCACTGTTATTCCTGGATCTCTCTGTTCCACTGCATTCCTCAATGCCCTACCATTTACCCTGTATGTTCTATTTGGATTATTCCTGCCAAAATGTAGAACCTCACACTTCTCAGCGTTAAACTCCATCTGCCAACGTTCAGCCCATTCTTCTAACCGGCATAAATCTCCCCGCAAGCTTTGAAAACCCACCTCATTATCCACAACACCTCCTACCTTAGTATCATCAGCATACATACTAATCCAATTTACCACCCCATCATCCAGATCATTTATGTATATTACAAACAACACTGGGCCCAAAACAGATCCCTGAGGCACCCCGCTAGTCACCGGCCTCCATCCCTATAAACAATTATACACCACTGCTCTCTGGCATCTCCCATCTAGCCACTGTTGAATCCATTTTATTACTCCAGCATTAATACCTAACGACTGAACCTTCTTAACTAACCTTCCATGTGGAACTTTGTCAAAGGCCTTGCTGAAGTTCATATAGACTACATCCACTGCTTTACCCTCGTCAACATTCCTTGTAACTTTTTCAAAAAATTCAATAAGGTTTGTCAAACATGACCTTCCACGCACAAATCCATGCTGGCTACTCCTAATCAGATCCTGTCTATCCAGATAATTATAAATACTATCTCTAAGAATACGTTCCATTAATTTACCCACCACTGATGTCAAACTGACAGGTCTATAATTGCTAGGCTTACTTCTAGAACCCATTTAAACAATGGAACCACATGAGCAATACGCCAATCCTCCAGCACAATCCCCGTTTCTAATGGCATCTGAAAGATCTCCGTCAGAGCTCCTACTATCTCTACACAAACTTCCCGCAAGGTCCTGGGGAATATCCTTTCAGGATCCGGAGATTTATCCACTTTTACATTTATTAAAAGGTCCAGTACTTCCACGTCTTTAATTGTCATAGGTTCCATA
The DNA here is from genome assembly GCF_048418815.1 of Hemitrygon akajei. Classification (NCBI taxonomy): domain Eukaryota; kingdom Metazoa; phylum Chordata; class Chondrichthyes; order Myliobatiformes; family Dasyatidae; genus Hemitrygon; species Hemitrygon akajei. The sequence goes on along the minus strand of NW_027331944.1, from coordinate 1,642,234 downwards.
ACTTCCTTCCTTGTTTCCCACACCTTACACAATTCAATATCCTTCTCCTTAGTGAATACCGAAGAGAAGAAATCATTCAAAATCTCTCCCATCTCCCTCGGCTCCACACATAGCTGACCACTCTGATTCTCTAAGGGACCAATTTTATCCCTCACTATCCTCTTGCTTTTAATATAACTGTAGAAACCTTTCGGATTTACTTCCACCTTATTTGCCAAACCAAACTCGTATCTTCTTTTAGCTTTTCTAATCTCTTTCTTAAGATTCCTTTTACATTCTTTATATTCCTCGAGCAATTCCTTTACTCCATGCTGCCTATATCTATTGTAGACATCCCTCTTTTTCCGAACCAAGTTTCTAATATCCCTTGAAAACCATGGCGCTTTCAAACCTTTAACCTTTCCTTTCAACTTAACAGGAAAATAAAGATTCTGTACCCTCATAATTTCACCCTTAAATGACCTCCATTTCTCTATTACATCCTTCCCATAAAACAAATTGTCCCAATCCACTCCTTCTAAATCCTTTCGCATCTCCTCAAAGTCAGCCTTTCTCCAATCAAAAATCTCAACTCTAGGTCCAATCCTGTCCTTCTCAATAATTATATTGAAGCTAATGCTATTGTGATCACTGTACCCGAAGTGCTCCCCAATACATACATCTGTCAGCTGACCTATCGCATTCCCTAACAGGAGATCCAACACTGCCCCATCTCTAGTCGGTACTTCTATGTATTGTTGCAAAAACCTATCCTGCACACATTTCACAAATTCTAAACCATCCAGCCCTTTTACAGAATGAGCTTCCCAATCTATGTGTGGAAAATTAAAATCTCTCACAATCACCACTTTGTGTTTACTACAAATATCTGCTATCTCCTTACACATTTGCTCTTCCAACTCATGCTCCCCATTAGGTGGCCTACAATACACTCCTATCAGTGTTACTACACCTTTCCCATTCCTCAATTCCACCCAAATAGCCTCCCTAGAGGAGCTCTCTCATCTATCCTTCCAAAGCACCGCCATAAGATTTTCTCGGACAAGCAATGCAACACCTCCTCCTCTGGCCCCTCCTACTCTATCACACCTGAAGCAACTAAATCCAGGAATATTTAGTTGCCAATCACACCCTTCCTGCAACCATGTTTCACTAATAGCTACAACATCATAATTCCAGGTATCAATCCACGCTTTCAGCTCATCCACCTTTCTTACAATGCTCCTAGCATTAAAATAACCATATAACCATATGACAATCACAGCACGGAAACAGGCCATTCCGGCCCTTCTAGTCCGTGCCAAACGCTTAATCTCACCTAGTCCCACCTACCCGCACTCAGCCGATAACCCTCCACTCCTTTCCTGTCCATATACCTATCTAATTTTACCTTAAATGACACAACTGAACTGGCCTCTGCTACTTCTACAGGAAGCTCATTCCACACAGCTATCACTCTCTGTGTAAAGAAATACCACCTCGTGTTTCCCTTAAACTTTTGCCCCCTAACTCTCAAATCATGTCCTCTCATTTGAATCTCCCCTACTCTCAATGGAAACAGCCTATTCACGTCAACTCTATCTATCCCTCTCAAAATTATAAATAACTCGATCAAATCCCCCCTCAACCTTCTACGCTCCAATGAATAGAGACCTAACTTGTTCAACCTTTCTCTGTAACTTAAGTGCTGAAACCCAGGTAACATCCTAGTAAATCGTCTCTGCACTCTCTCTAATTTATTGATATCTTTCCTATAATTCGGTGACCAGAACTGTACACAATATTCCAAATTTGGCCTTACCAATGCCTTGTACAATTTTAACATTACATCCTAACTTCTGTACTCAATGCTCTGATTTATAAAGGCCAGCATTCCAAAAGCCTTCTTCACCACCCTATCTACATGAGACTCCACCTTCAGGGAACTATGCACTGTTATTCCTGGATCTCTCTGTTCCACTGCATTCCTCAATGCCCTACCATTTACCCTGTATGTTCTATTTGGATTATTCCTGCCAAAATGTAGAACCTCACACTTCTCAGCGTTAAACTCCATCTGCCAACGTTCAGCCCATTCTTCTAACCGGCATAAATCTCCCCGCAAGCTTTGAAAACCCACCTCATTATCCACAACACCTCCTACCTTAGTATCATCAGCATACATACTAATCCAATTTACCACCCCATCATCCAGATCATTTATGTATATTACAAACAACACTGGGCCCAAAACAGATCCCTGAGGCACCCCGCTAGTCACCGGCCTCCATCCCTATAAACAATTATACACCACTGCTCTCTGGCATCTCCCATCTAGCCACTGTTGAATCCATTTTATTACTCCAGCATTAATACCTAACGACTGAACCTTCTTAACTAACCTTCCATGTGGAACTTTGTCAAAGGCCTTGCTGAAGTTCATATAGACTACATCCACTGCTTTACCCTCGTCAACATTCCTTGTAACTTTTTCAAAAAATTCAATAAGGTTTGTCAAACATGACCTTCCACGCACAAATCCATGCTGGCTACTCCTAATCAGATCCTGTCTATCCAGATAATTATAAATACTATCTCTAAGAATACGTTCCATTAATTTACCCACCACTGATGTCAAACTGACAGGTCTATAATTGCTAGGCTTACTTCTAGAACCCATTTAAACAATGGAACCACATGAGCAATACGCCAATCCTCCAGCACAATCCCCGTTTCTAATGGCATCTGAAAGATCTCCGTCAGAGCTCCTACTATCTCTACACAAACTTCCCGCAAGGTCCTGGGGAATATCCTTTCAGGATCCGGAGATTTATCCACTTTTACATTTATTAAAAGGTCCAGTACTTCCACGTCTTTAATTGTCATAGGTTCCATAACTTCCTTCCTTGTTTCCCACACCTTACACAATTCAATATCCTTCTCCTTAGTGAATACCGAAGAGAAGAAATCATTCAAAATCTCTCCCATCTCCCTCGGCTCCACACATAGCTGACCACTCTGATTCTCTAAGGGACCAATTTTATCCCTCACTATCCTCTTGCTTTTAATATAACTGTAGAAACCTTTCGGATTTACTTCCACCTTATTTGCCAAACCAAACTCGTATCTTCTTTTAGCTTTTCTAATCTCTTTCTTAAGATTCCTTTTACATTCTTTATATTCCTCGAGCAATTCCTTTACTCCATGCTGCCTATATCTATTGTAGACATCCCTCTTTTTCCGAACCAAGTTTCTAATATCCCTTGAAAACCATGGCGCTTTCAAACCTTTAACCTTTCCTTTCAACTTAACAGGAAAATAAAGATTCTGTACCCTCATAATTTCACCCTTAAATGACCTCCATTTCTCTATTACATCCTTCCCATAAAACAAATTGTCCCAATCCACTCCTTCTAAATCCTTTCGCATCTCCTCAAAGTCAGCCTTTCTCCAATCAAAAATCTCAACTCTAGGTCCAATCCTGTCCTTCTCAATAATTATATTGAAGCTAATGCTATTGTGATCACTGTACCCGAAGTGCTCCCCAATACATACATCTGTCAGCTGACCTATCGCATTCCCTAACAGGAGATCCAACACTGCCCCATCTCTAGTCGGTACTTCTATGTATTGTTGCAAAAACCTATCCTGCACACATTTCACAAATTCTAAACCATCCAGCCCTTTTACAGAATGAGCTTCCCAATCTATGTGTGGAAAATTAAAATCTCTCACAATCACCACTTTGTGTTTACTACAAATATCTGCTATCTCCTTACACATTTGCTCTTCCAACTCATGCTCCCCATTAGGTGGCCTACAATACACTCCTATCAGTGTTACTACACCTTTCCCATTCCTCAATTCCACCCAAATAGCCTCCCTAGAGGAGCTCTCTCATCTATCCTTCCAAAGCACCGCCATAAGATTTTCTCGGACAAGCAATGCAACACCTCCTCCTCTGGCCCCTCCTACTCTATCACACCTGAAGCAACTAAATCCAGGAATATTTAGTTGCCAATCACACCCTTCCTGCAACCATGTTTCACTAATAGCTACAACATCATAATTCCAGGTATCAATCCACGCTTTAAGCTCATCCACCTTTCTTACAATGCTCCTAGCATTAAAATAGATACATTTAAGATACTCTCCACCTCCTCCTCTCTTTTCATCCCTAACAATGCATTCAAATTTATTATCCTTTTCTTTCTTCTCCCCTACATCTTCGGGCTGAGCGCATCCCTTCTCCATCACCTGCCTTTCCTCCCTCACACAATGTCTACTTACTTGCTCTACTGGTGAACTAACCTCCTCTCCCATAGTTTCCTCAAATTGATTCCCGCCCCCCCCCCCAGCTTACTAGTTTAAAGTCAGCCCTGTAGCCCTAGCAAACCTCCCCGCTAGGATATTGGTCCCCCCAGGATTCAAGTGTAACCCGTCCTTATTGAACAGATCACGCCTGCCCCAGAGGAGGTCCCAATGATCCAGAAACTTGAATCCCTGCCCCCTGCTCCAATCCCTCAGCCACGCATTCATCCTCCACCTAATTCCATTCCTACTCTCACTGTCGCGTGGCACAGGCAGTAATCCCGAGATTACTACCTTTGCGGTCCTTCTTCTTAACTGCCTTCCTAACTCCCTATACTCTCGTTTCAGGACCTCTTCCCTTTTCCTACCTATGACATTGGTACCTACATGTACCACGACCTCTGGCTCCTCACCCTCCCACTTCAGGATATCTTGGACGCGATCAGAAACGTCCCGGACCCTGGCACCAGGGAGGCAAACCACCATCCGGGACTCACGATCACCTCCACAGAACCGCCTGTCTGAACCCCTGACTATCGAGTCCCCTATTACTATGATCCTCTTTCTTCTATCCCTACCCTTCTGAGCTACAGGGCCGTCCTCTGTGCCGGAGGCCCGGCCACTGTCACTTCCTCCAGGTAGGTGGTCCCCACCAACAATACTCAAACATGAGTACTTATTGTCAAGGGGTACAGCCACTGGGGTACTCTCTGGTACCTGCCTCTTCCCCTTCCTGACCGTGACCCACCTATCTGCCTCCCATGGCCTCGGAGTGACCACTTGCCTGTAACTCCACTCTATCACCTCCTCACTCTCCCTGTCCAGGCGAAGTTCATCGAGCTGCATCTCCAGTTCCCTAACTCGGTCCCCAAGGAGCTGCAGCTCGACACATCGGGTGCAGATGTGAACGTCCGGGAGGCTCGGAGACTCCAGAATCTCCCACATCCGACACCGAGAACAACAAGCTGTCCTCACACTCATACTTCCCGAATAACTGAAAATAACAAGGAGAACTAAAAGATAAGCCTAATGTGCCCTCTTCCGCCTAAGCCCTCTGAGCCCAAGCCCTACACTCTGCTCCCGGCTCACTCCGCTGCCCGCAAACGAAGCTGCCCGCTGCTTAAGGCTGCGTTCTTTTTATATCTTCCCTCCTTCCCAGGCCTCCTTCACGCGCCTGCGCAGTCCCGCCTCTCAGAACTCCGATCTGAGAAGCAATTTGAAAATGGCCGCCGCCGCACTTCCTCCCAAAGCCTCGCTGTCTTCTTCCAAAAGAGGTTGGTACGTTCTTGACTAGTCTGGTCAGCAAAGTTCACTGGGAGAAGGCAGGAGAATGGGGTTGAGAGGGATAGTAAATCACCCATGATGTAATGGCGGAACAGAATCGATGGGCCCAATTGCCAATTGTGCTCTGATGCCTTATGGTCTTATGATGTGTAAAGACAAAAGAAGATTAAGGAATGTCAGTGCGGCTATCTTATAATGGAGATGGTTACTGCCTGGCACTCATACCGTAAAATGGTAATGACTTCCTGAATGCAGGCATGGGTTTCCTGATTAACTGAGGAATTATGAATTAAACATTGAATAGTCTTCAAGCAACATACACCTATGATGGAATTAAGGTAACTGAATATGGATGGGCTTAGGACATTGCTCTGAGAAATAAGAGAGGCAGGGTTTAAGGATCAGGCAGCGTTTAAGGGTCGCTACAACATTGTGGGCTGAAGGGCCTGTACTGTGCTGTATTATTCTATGTTCTATGTTCTATGTCCTGGATCTGAATGATTGATCTCCTAGAACAGTTACCAGTAGGGAATTTGAAAGCTTTTCCAAAACACGAATAATGGACAACAATTATGGAATAAATCGGCATAATTCCCTGATGGTCCACTGCACTGTGAAATAATCCCTCAGTTTCACTGCTGCCAGGTCTGAGGAGTTACAGTTGTGAAAGAAATTTAACCAGTAAAGCAGACGTCTCCAGATGATGAATTTATAGATGAGCATCGTATTTACAGATTACCTCTTGCCTTTGGATAATGCCTATGTGATTCATTACAGACAGCGCCAATGAATCCCAACGAGAACAGAGTTACTCACAGGTGTAACACACTTGATTTTCTAATACCACTCATGGCTGAATAGGTCAGATCTAGGACAAGACAATCACTGTTTGTGAGCTCCAAGGAGAGTGACCTGAAATGGTGTGTCCCTGTCTCTCATTAGTCAGATATTCAGCAAGTTAGCAGATTTTGTTTTGTTTGCCCCTTCCCATTCAGGACAACCTGTTGATTTTTTTCGGATCATGAGATATCAGCTAGTCACCAGATTTATTTTATGTTTTGTGCTTTCTTCTGCCCTTTCAGATCTAACAATTGATGTTTGTGGTCATAAGATATCAGCTTTGTGCGTGATCTTTCACATCTAATCAATCTCAGAGATTTTCGAGGAAGTTACCAGGAAAGTTGATGAAGGCAAGGTTGTGGATATTGTCTACATGGACTTCAGCACGATATTTGACAAGGACCCGTATAGGAGGTCGGTCTAGAAGATTCAGTTGCTCAGCATTCAAGATAAAGTAGTAAACTGGATTAGACACTAACTTTTTGGAAAGAATCCGGAGTGTCACTATAGACTGTTGCATTTCTGTTTGGCGCCTGTAGCTCGTGCAGTGTCACGGGAATCGGTGCTGTGCTATTGTTGTTTGTCATTTATATCAATGATCTGGATGAAATTACAGTTAAGAGCATCAGCAAATTTGCTGATGACTCCAACATTGGGAAGGAGCAGTTGACAAAGAGGTAGATTACAAGAGCTTGCAGTGAGGTCTGGACCAACCGGAGAATCGGTTTAAAAGGGGCCGATGCAATTTAATGCAGACAGGTGCAAGATGTTGCACTTTGGATGGACCAATCAGGGTCGATCTTACACAGCGACCGGTAGAATAAAGTGATCTGGGAATACAGGTGCATAAGCCATTGAAAGTGGCAGCAAATGTTGATAGGCTCTGAAAGTAAGTTTCTTAGCGCATTAACATTGGTAAATGAAAATATCGTGTACGATATGATGTTGTATAAGACGTTGGAGAGGCCTAATGTGGATATTATGTGCAGTTCTGCACACCTACCTGCAGGACAGATAGATAGATAGATAGATACTTTATTCATCCCCATGGGGAAATTCAACTTTTTTTTCCAATGTCCCATACACTTGTTGTAGCAGAACTAATTACATACAATACTTAACTCAGTAAAAAAAATATGATATGCATCTAAATCACCATCTCAAAAAGCATTAATAATAGCTTTAAAAAGTTCTTAAGTCCTGGCGGTAGAATTGTAAAGCCTAATGGCATTGGGGAGTATTGACCTCTTCATCCTGTCTGAGGAGCATTGCATCGATAGTAACCTGTCGCTGAAACTGCTTCTCTGTCTCTGGATGGAAATGTTTGAAAGAGTACAGAAAAAAAAACATTACAAGGATGTTACCTGGACTGGAAGACCTAAGTTATAAGAAAAGGGTGAACTGATTAGGACTTTATTCATTGGGACATGAAAGATTGAGCGGAGATTTGTTAGAAGTGTGCACAATTACATTGGGATATAGATAGGATAAATGCAAGCAGGCATTTTGTACTGAGGTAAAGAGGTACTACAACAAGAGGTTATCACTAAAGGGTGAAAGGTGAAAAGTTCAAAGGGTACAAAAGTGAAACCGGTTTACTCAGAGGGTGGTGAGAGTGCGAAACTAGCTAGCAGGGCAATTAGTGCAAGTGGTTAAGAGAATTCTGAATAGATGCTTGCGTAATGAGCGTATAGAGCACCATGGCCCGGTGCAGGTCAATGGGAATAAGTAGATTCTGTAGTCTGGCATGGAATAGATGGGCCAAAAGGCCTGTTTCTGCACTGTACTTTGCTGTGGCTATGACAAGTCAGAAACACGTTGTTTGGGAACTCACGGAACCAAGACAAGCTGTGGTTAGCTGGTTTCCGTCCCTCAGGTACCGCAGTGAAGCCGGTTGGCCCAATTGACAGTTTAATACTCATCCTGGATTAATGAGATGAGGTGAAGCTACCCGACGGTTCAGCCAAGATTTGAAATTAGTTTCAGACCGAATGCCTTTTGGAAGTCCAGATATGCAGCCACTGCTCTTACTTCACACTGATAAATACAGCAGGTGATACAAGAAAAGGTGATGCTAAACCTGCAGTTCCCAGTGCTCCCCACCTTAAAAACTGAAACCAGATCTGCGAGAGACGAGTCAGAGATCAAAGTCTCCATTCCCAAGTCGATCTCCTAAAACGTGCAGGAGATTAATGTTGATCACTATTCCCTCTGATACCAGCAGATCAGTGACAATACACGAACTGCACTCACCTCATTTTCTTGTCGACTGAAATGTCCCTCCTCTGTCAACATCCAACCGAGTCTCTCAACCTTTTCTTCAATTGCTTGTTTGAGTCTGTCTCTGTAGAACTTTGTCAGTTGGTACAGTCGATATTCCTCCCCCTGTGCCAGGAGGTCGTAGATTGTAAACTCTGGCTCTGTGAATATAAAAAGGAAAATGTAGGCTTGAACTCAGATATCCCTCGTCTCCACCGCTGTCACCCAACTCAGCAAAAAAACCATGTCTTGAACCTGCCTCCAGATACAAAATTGGATTAATTCTCCATCTCCAACACCATCCCACTGAGCACAGAGTCCCCCTACGGCTGTGTGCACAGACCACTGCTGTTCACTCTGCTGACCCACGACTGTGCTGCAACACACAGCGACAACGATGAGTCAGCTTACAGAGAGGAGGTGCAGCAGCTAACGGACTGGTGCAGAGCCAACAACCTGTCTCTGAATGTGAACAAAACAAATTTCTTGGTGTTCATCTAGCGGAGAATCTCACCTGGTCCCTCAACACCAGCTCCATAGCAAAGAATGCCCAGCAGCGTCTCCACTTTCTGCGAAGGCTGAGGAAAGTCCATCTCCCACCCCCCCCCCCCCATCCTCATCACATTCTACAGGGGTTGTATTGAGAGCATCCTGAGCAGCTGCACCACTGCCTGTTTCGGAAATTGCACCATCTCAGATCACAGGGCCCTGCAGCAGATAGTGAGGTCAGCTGAGAAGACTATCGGGGTCTCTCTTCCCACCATCACGGACATTTACACCACACGCTGCATCCGTAAAGCCAGCAGCATTATAAAGGATCCATGCACCCCTCATACAATCTCTTCCCCCTCCTGCCATCTGGGAAAATGCACCGAAGCATTCGGGATCTCACGACCAGACTGTGTAACAGTTTCTTCCCCCAAGCTATCAGACTCCTCAATACCCAGAGCCTGGCCTGACACCGTACTGCCCTATTGTCACGTATGTTATTTATTGTAATGTCTGCACTGTTTTGTGCACTTTATGCAGTCCTAGATAGGTGTGTAGTTTAGTGTAGTTGTTGTGTGTTTTTTTTTCTTTTCTTTTCTCTGTGTTTTTTTTACGTAGTTCAGTCTAGTTTTTGTAATGTGTCATGTAACACCATGGTCCTGAAAAACGACTCATTTTTACTATGTACTGTATCAGCAGTTATGGTCGAAATGGCAATAAAAAAGTGACGACTTGACTTGAATCTAACACTTGCCTTAAAGCCTACCCAACAATGTTCTAGGCATTACGTAATAGAAGGACCACATTTAATATAAACCAGTCCATCCCCCATCCGACCCATTCACCTATTCAAATTTGGATGGGCATAAACGTTGGGACTGTTGGTAATATTCGCTTCCCAGAGATACTCTCTCCATCCTGGCGAATACATTTCCCCTGATACACATCCCGGAAACACTCTCCTCATCTGGACAGCAGCATTTCCTCCAATTCACATCCTGGAAATCCTCAGAGCGGGTAGTACATTTCCTGTAATGGGGTAACGGCTGCCCAGTGCACCACATGTACCACACCCACACATTTTCCCTCTCCTCTGACCAACCCTCCAACAAGGCCTCACCTTTACCCTCCACCCTGCCGCATTCTGTGAGCGCATCACCCTCATATTTCACTCACCCGCTCCTTCTTGGGGACTTGACAGTTCTGTGTTCAATGAGCTTCCGAGCCGACAGGCAGTCGCCTCACTTGTGCTGGTTCCAGGGTCCGGATCAGTGTCTCTGACGTCACTGTCTCTGGGCTGAATTCGCTCCTCTTCCTCTGCGGCCGGACCGCATTCCATTGGGACATCGCTCTCAATTTGACCCTGCTTTGGTACCTTGCCTCCCGTGTCCAGATCATCTTCCCTCGATGATCCGCTTGGTAAAATCCTCTTCAGTCGTTTCGCTACTCGTTTCCATTTCCTACCTGAAATAAGTGATGAATTGCAGATTATACAAGTATGATTTAGATCTGAGCAAAACTGATTCAGACCGCAATGGAACTGAGACTCATACTGACCAGATTTGGAGTGAAACTGTGCTGGTTAATGTGAACCGTACATCCTGTCAGGTGAACATCCCATTAAGCCGGTGACTGGACACATTTACTCCCAGTAAAATAGCAGGATAGGCACAGTAATACTAATCACAGCAGTTGAATGCACGGATGACCACGGGATCATAATGCACCGGTGTCCGGTGATACTGGGAAATATCACTGTGATTATCTTCCACAAGCTAAAATCTCCCTCGGTCACTAACTGTCCAGTAGTCTGTGTCACACAAAGACCAGCAACGGGATTACACATGGTCCAGTCTGCTGGATCACACATTCTCCAGTTGCTTTGTCACACAAGGGGCTGGAGACTGGACAAGGGGACTGGAGTTGCTTTCTCCAGTCCCCTTGGTCACAGACTGACCATTCCCTTGAGACGCACGTTGTCCGGTCCCCTGGGTCGCAGGCTGACCATTCCCTTGAGATCTATGCTGACCTCTCCCCTGGTTCCCATCTTATCCCCCACCCGCTGATCATCATGTAACAACTATGCTTGTCATTGGAAAAGTCTTGGTTATAGAGCTTTGTGTGTAGTTGCAGTTGCTAATCTATAGGATGGAGGTGATGAAGCTGGAAAGTGTGAAGTGAAGAATGAACACTACGGTACTGGGCTAGGGTGTTGTTTTTTGTGTTATATGGTTGGGCTGGGACAGCTTGCCCTGGAGCTCAGGAGCTTGAAGGGTGATCTTACACACACACACACACACACACACACACACACACACACACACACACACACACACACACACACACACACAGTCATCAGGGGTGCAGATAGGGTAGATGGTCACAGTCTTTTTGCCTGGGTAGGGGAGTCTGAGACTCGAGGGCAGAGATTTAAAAGGGACCAAAGGGGCATTTTTCACGTGGTGGCTGATGGGTATAAATTACGTGCATCCGGAGGAGGCCGCAAACACAAATAAAATTCCAAAATTGAGAGCATGTGGGCAGGAAAAGGGGGAGAAGAAGTTTACTAGAGAAATTTGGGAAAACTGCAGGAAAATGGGACATTCAGATCAGCATGAATTATATGGGCCGAAGGACCCGTTTCCAGGCTGGAGCATCGTTTACATTCCAGCTGGAATCTCAGATTTGAGCACAATCACAATGTCTACAGGTGACACCGACATTTGGTCATTGGTTATGCCGGGTTTCCCAGCCAAGATCCTGGGAATTTAAACTCAGGTAGAAGATAATCACAAGAGGGAAATATTTAGAAACTCAGGTTCACCATTTCTCCACAGCCCAGACATTCACTGGGGTGTTAAAACTCCGAAGCAGATCACAAATGTATCTACAATGAGCTGCCTCCTGATCCTCAGCCATTCCCAGCACCGGCAATGATCTCCGCTCCGCTACAGAAAACAGATTTCGGTGACACCCCTCCTCCTTTGCGTAGCAGGCAAGAAAAACCAGGGGGGAGTTGGTAGCTTTCCTTCCAAAACCTGAAATGCTGTGTTATCATAGAATCTCGGAAATCCCGGAAATGCTCCTATCATCTGCTTCTGAATTTTATAAATGAAAGTTGAAGATGTCTTACATATCAGGGCCTGTCTGGAGGTGAAATGGACCCTGACCCTGAACATTTACATAAACAACAAGATCGCTGTCTCATTCCTGTCTGTGTTTCATTCACGACCACCTGATTCAGGAGTCCCTGCTCCTTTCGCTCAGCTGAAGCTTTGTATGATGAGCGGAGTGATTCGACCATTACTGGTGTCAGATCCCTGCGCTGGAACTGTTGGGTTGATCAATTACTCAAGGCCGCTTTACCAGTGGGATAGATGACACTGCTTGATGAAACTTTTTTATGCCCTGTTAACACCTGTGTCAGTTTTTTTCATCGGAACTATTGTGTACAAACTCGACAAAAGTTTTAATTCAAAGATCCCTGTGATCATACCTTTGTCCATTCTGATTCTGACTGACGATTGTTGATTGTCGTCGTCTTGTTTACACTTTGGTCGCTCTGCAGGACAGCGCCACCTGCTGGTGAGGCTCTAAATTTCACAACAAGCAGACTGTGAGTCAGAGAGTACGACTACTTTGCAAATATGACAGTATTTCCATCCCCTGTAGCATTTGGCATGGGGACCAAACATTCCCTGTTAGTAACCACTTCCACACCATATCTGTCCACTGATACCTGGCGCATCTGCTGACAGAGTCACAGAGCAATAAAATGCAAATTCAGAGCGTTCAGCCCAACGAGACAATGCCAACCACAGTGCCCACTGAGATGGTCACAATTTCCTGTGATGGGGCCATCTCCCTTCTGGCCTCTTCACTCCATCTACACACCCCAACTGCTTTTTGAATTATGGAACTGCACCTGGCTCATCCACTTCCTCTGGCTGTTTCCTCCACATGATCCCCAACATCTGCATGAATCCGCTGCTGATCAGATTGGCTTTGCAATCTCTTTGCCAGCCCCTGTCCATTTAGATCCCCTAGATGCTACGATAATCTTCTCTGTGAACAGCAACTACTAATGTTGTGCATTCTGCGAAATTACCAGTCAAGTAATCCTTGTGTAATCGCATCCAAATCATTGCTATAAAATAACGAATATCAAAGGTCCCAACTTGTAGCCACACGGCACACCGCTAATTACTCGCCTCCATTGTGAGGAGAAACCTTCAACCAGCACTCTTTGCTTGCTACCTTGAAGCTAATTTTGAATACATCCAATTTGCTCTCTCCGGACAGCATGGGACCTGATCATCGAGACCAAGCTGCCACGTGACACCTTGTCAAAGGCTTTGATGAAGTCCCATGCACAACGTCCATTGGAACATAACTTTGAATTTCCACCTCTGCTTAATGTCACCTTCACAGGTTCTGACAATGTAATTAGCAGAAAAGTACTTGATGAGGCCAAGGTATGTCAATGTAAATTATGGGTTGCCATGTGCTAGTTAGGACTGAATAAAATGCAGTGTTGGGATATTTTGCTTTATAAATGGTCTGTTCTCAGCAGAGGCCTACGCGACGATATATTCGAGGGTAAGTATATCACTGCAGATTGCAATAGCCAATGGGATCAAGGGCATGTTGCTGCAGTTCATGGTAATTCCACATTTCTACAATCACTACAACACGACACACTTGGGGCTTCTTATAAAGGGAGGAAATTGTCAACGCATTTTAAGATGATTATAACGTAACAAGGAAACATCAGAACTAACCAAAAGCTTCTTCAGATGATGCAGGACCTTCAAATGAGCAAACACTCAGAGAATGTGATTGACTGTAAAGAGCTGGGCTTCTGAAAGCACATTGCCAGATCTGGAGTGATTGCAACTGGGACTGACAGAGGAATTCCACCTATTTCGTACCTTCCTTTGTACACATATGTAATGTTTACAGGACCAGTGTTCGAGTGAATGAGACTCACCAAACTTTCTCCTGACTGAATCAATGAAAACTCTGAGTCAGAGGGTTCTCTTCAGTTGGTACTCTCACTCCTCGGGCTGGTTCACTTGTCGCTGTTCCCTCGTTCTCATTCGTGGCTTCTTTCCAGCTGTGGGCTTTTCTTCCAATAAATCTCTCACCGCAGGTCTAACTTTAACCAGAGAGATAATGAAGCACCTTAACAATACAAAGGGAAAAAATATTTCTGCTCAATTTTTTCAAAAGCGAATCTCACTGAAATTTAAACGCTGAAGACAAATAAAAAGATCTCATGGAACAAATCTGTAATTGTCCCTCACACGTCACAAATCCTCATACGGGATATGAAGGACTCATCATTCAGTCATGATAAGATATCAGAGCAGAATGAAATTATTCAGTCCATCGAGTCTCCTCCATCATTCAATCATGGCTGATTTTTTTTCCGCCCCAATGCCATATTCCTGCGTCCTCTTATAAAGTGCTGGAAACTCGGTACATCAGATTGGATCTGTGGAACAAGACACTGTGGAAGACCCAGTATCAGAACTGGGATTATCCAGGATGATGCGTGATATGCTGAACGCTTAATTGCGCAATTTGGCCCAGATCTCATCCTTGCTCATACCTATAATGGGAGAGGTACTACACCCAGTGTTCAGAAAATGTAGTAAAAGTGATTATCGGGGCATTAATAGTGATATTTCGAGAAACGAAAACGAAAAGCTCTTGAATTTATAGTAAATGGACCTTCTATGTATTCGCTGCTCAACGTTAGTTCTGTATTGTTAAGCACTTGAGCCTCATTGCCTCACAGACCGCTCCCACGGACAAGGCGAAATAATTATTAATTTTTCTTGCGTTATTCATTACTATTTCCTGGATACCAGAGAGGCTCCCGGTGAAACTGTTTTGTCCACTCTATTGACTTTTAACATCTCCTCTATAACAGGAAGCACGATAATGTACCATATTCAATCGTGATTAATATGCATAGAATGTAACGTGGTTCGGTCTCCAATGTTCCCTCTAATTACTATTTTTGCAGCTACATGGATCAACCATTGCTCTGAGCCGGGAATTTTCACACGGACTGAGAAAAGCACAACATCGTAGATGAGTCCTCTTTTGTAAAATGCATCTATGAATATTTAAGGATGAAGACATACAAGAGAAAAACATTTTTTTATTTTCACACAGCCTCAAAAAAAGAACAACATCGTAGATATATCTTTTTTGTAATGTGTATCTAGGAATATTTAAAATGAAGACTGACAAGAAAGAAACATTAATTTGATTTAATGATTAATTAAAGGATAGGATTAAAATTCAGTACAAAAAAGAAAAACTGTCAGATTTCGTAAACGTTTTTCTGGCAGTGGTTAATTCCATCTGCGCTGCAACAAAGGCTCCGTTCGCGGGAGCATTTTGGTTCCGCAGACGCGCAGTTTAGAGGGAACAGTGACGTGTCTCTATCTCCAGATTACCCCCACCTTATAACAGTGTTTTGTCCACTGCCTTGACAGCGACAACCTGTTGTTACAAACATGCAAATCGTCAATAATCAGGCCCAGATCTCATCCGTGTTCATATTCGAGATGGGCGAGGGTTTGCCTAAATGGGAAATGCACTAAATGGCCTCTTTGTTAGGTACAACTCTATACCAGCTCATTAATGCGAATCTGTTAATCATCTGCCTACAGCTCAAAGCATAAACACATGCAGGTATGGTCAACGAGTTCACTTGTTATTCAGGCCAAAAAACTGAATAGGAAATAAATGCGATGTAAGTGACGTTGACCGGAATATACAGTGGAATTTAGAAGGATGAGAGGGGATCTGATTGAAACATATAAGATTATTAAGGGATTGGACACGCCAGAGGCAGGAAAATTGTTCCCGATGTTGGGGGAGCCCAGAATCAGAGGCCACAGTTTAAGGATAAGGGATAAGGGGTAGGCCATTTAGAACAGAGTTGAGGAAAAACCTTTTCACCCGGAGAGTTGTGGATCTATGGAATGCTCTGCCTCAGAAGGCAATCGAGGCCAATTATCTGGATGCTTTCAAGAAAGAGTTAGATAGAGCTCATAAAGATAGCGGAGGTAAGGGATATGGGTAGCAGGCAGGAACAGGGTACTGATGGCAGATTATCAGCCATGAACACATTGAATGGCAGTGCTGGTTCGAAGGGCCGTACGGCCTACTCCTGCACCTATTGTCTATTGTCTGTTGACCGTGGAGTGATGGCTGGTGCCAGACCGGGTGGTCTGAGTGTTATGGAAACTGATCAGCAGCTTGGATTCTCAAGTATAAATCTCTCGGTTTACTGAGAGTAGACCGGAAACAAACCAAAGGAACATCCAGCGAGCGGCAGTTCTAAAGGCCCCGTTAATGAGAGAGCTCAGTGAGATTGGGCAGACTGATTAAATCTGACAGGAAGGCAGCAAGAAATCCAGTAAGCATGCGCTCCAACAGCGGAGTGCAGAAGAGCGTCACTGAACGCATAACCTTGGATTTGGACGGGGTGCAGCCGCAGTAAACCCCGAGCATTCACTCAGTGTCACATCATTAGGAACAGGGGGTACATAAAAACATGCCCCTGAGTGTAGACTTCCATACTTTTATCAACTGTCAGTGAGATTTATTATAGGAATTTTTATCCTAAATATCACTGCCGGATATATAAAGTCTTTGTTAAAAAAACACACAAGCAGAATAAAGCACACATATTCGTTAATCCACGCAATCCTAAAGACAATATTGAACTGATAGAAACAATAGCATTACTAGGGCGACAGTGGGCGTAATAAAGCACCATAGCATTTCCCCTATGACCCTGTCCTTACCTGGTGCTGGACTCCTGATTCTGTTTCCAGCGAATCCGAACATCTGAATTTTATGGCGCTACCAGTAAGTGAACACACCCTGAGCAATGTTCAGTTGATAGCACGCTCATAAACCTGAACTTCAGCCTATTCAGCATGTAACGCCACACTCTGTTCCACAACGCTTGTGTTAAAACACATAAAAGCTTAATTTCCATGAACAAGTTACTCTTACAAGTGGTCTGAATCAGAATTAATACTACAGTGCAAGCGGTGAAGTAATTTCCTCTCTCCAGAATACTTGATCTGCTCTGGAGAGGAATCACAACCCGCATCCTGGTCCGGTTGGGTTGGCGTTGTCACTTCAATTTATTGTACCAGTTAGGGCCAGTTTATTGTCAGATTATAAACTCCAGCGGCAGCTCAGGGCAAAGATCGCTGTGGGTGTATTGCACAGAGACAGCAGAAGGAAGGGCGCTCTCAACTCTGATGGAATATTATGTATTTGGAATAATGTTCTCTTTTGAACATGAGACATTCCTTTTCTCCAGATTTTACTGTGACCCCTCTGCCTGGAGTAGACTTCAAGGTCACCCCGTTTATAATGATCCATCTTTAACAGTTGTCCGCAGTTGGACCATTGCAGTAATGGGCCGACTGGAGAGCAGCTGTCCCGAGATAACCATCTCCCAGAGATAACAACCGGTCAAAGTCGACAGCAAGATATGGACGCTCTTCTCCTTCAGCTTATTGCTCACTGACTGGAAACAGGTTACCACATCAGAGTAGCAATCATATGAAATTATCATCGTATCCCGCTGGCGAATTTGCCTGGCAACCCGTTTACTTCACACATACATCCACCAGCCTCGCATTTATTTTACAAGAACTTGTATCGTTCCTCGTCAGAGAACGATGGGTAAAAACATTAATTTCACTGCGTTTCTTCTCTGTCAGAGTGTGCTGCTGGTATGTGGAATTAGTAACAGGACATTCGTCCCCTCAGTCCTGTTCCGTCATTCTCTGTGATCTCAGTGACACATCCCTGCGACAGTCTGCAACGCTTCACTCCCTTGCCTGTCAAGAATTTCTCCGCTGCGGAATCAAACTCACTGAAAATAATCCCTGCTTCTCGTTTCCTTTGAGGAAGAGCATTCCAAACACACACAAGTTCCACCACATAGAGTGTGGAATTAGTAACAGAACATTCACTCCCTCAGTCCTGTTCCACCATTCTCTATGATCACAGCTGGACTGAGATCTCAGTGACACATCCCTGCGACAGTCTGCAACACTTCACTCCCTTGCCTGTCCAGAATCTGTGCCCTGCGGAATTTAAAACATTGAAAAAACAAAACCCTGCTTCTCATTTCCTTTGAAAACAGTTCCACCTCTTAACAATACCCTCATCTATCTTCACCTGTTCCAGCTTCCCCTGGAACTGATAGTATTGATACGGTAGAAAAACTAGAAATACTTGCCGTGACAAGTATTTAAAACACCATAACACATCCCAGTACAGTCCCTGTTCTTACCTGGTGCTGGACTCCTGGGTCTGGTTTCAGGGAATCCGAGTATCTGAATTTTATGTCCCTACCAGTACGTGAACACACCCTGAGCAATGTTCAGTTGATAACACGCTCATAAACCGGAACTTCAGCCTATTCAGCATGTAACGCCACACCCCGTTCCACAACGCTTGTGTTAAACCACACAAAGACTCACCTTGCTTGAATGAGTCTTTCTAACTTGTGGTCCGAAGTAGAATTAATACTTCAGTGCGCGACATTTTACCACCTCCAGAGAGGAATCATAACCCGCATCCTGGTTCCGTTCGGTTGGTGCCGTCGCTTTGAGTAATTGTTCACCTTGGGACCAGTTTATTGTCAGATTATAAACTCCAGCGACAGCTCAGGGCAAAGATCGCTGTGGGTTTATTGCACAGAGTGAGCAGAAGCAAGGGCGCTCTCAACTCTGATGAAATATTATGCATTTGGAATAATGTTCTCTTTTGATCAGCGGACATTCCCTTTCTCCAGATTTAATTGTGCCCCCGTAGCCTGGACCTGCACTGATTTAAGTTGGCCCATTTAAAAGCCATCTTTAACAGTTGCCCGCAGTTGTTACCTTTGGGTAATGGGCAATTGGGGAGCGGTTGTGCCGAGATTACCATCTCCCAGAGATAACAACCGGTCAAAGTCGACAGCAAGATACGGATGCCCTTCTCCTTCAGTTTATTGTTCACTCACTGGAAACAAATTGCAGGATCACAGCGCCATCATATGAAATTTAGACCATTTCCTGCTGGTGAATTTGCCTGATATCGCATTTACTTTACACATACAGCAACCGTTTTTCATCAGTGAGTGATGGAAGAACTCGAAAAATTAAACTCGCTGGGTCTCTTATTTGTCAGAGGTTGTTGCTGGCATATTGAATTAATAGCAGGATATTCGACTGTTTTTATTTGAAGAAATAACAGTCGGGTCAGAGAGAGGTGAATAAGTTGATGTTAGGTACTTGGATTTTCGAAAGCCCTTTGACAATGTGCCACCCTTGAGGCTGCTAAGCAAGCTAGGAGCCCATGGTATTACAGGAAGAATTCCAGCATGGATAAATCAGTGCCTGATTAGAAGGAGGTCTTATGGTCTTATGGAAATGCAGCTTCCCTGGAGATGGAGGAAAGAAGTGGAAGAGGCAGTGGGAAGACATGTTTTGTCAGCTCTGAGAACGAGTTGAATGTACCATAACCTTCAGACTAAATCGGAAAACCATTCTAGGGTATTTGAAATGTCAGAAGCAGCGGAGATGTGATCGCTATAGGGAGAAGCACTGTCGACGTTCCCGGCCGAGACCCTTCGTCAGGTAATTCCAAATTACCCGGTGATTAACAGATGTGAGACACGTAACAGGCGTCGACATTCAGCAAGTCATTGTATTCAGAGGAACAATTGTCATGGGCCTGTGGCCTTATGAAACAGATAAACAGTCTACAAATTCTCATTGACACGATGTCTGACGCCGAATAAGTAAATCTCGCCCGTATTCGGTCTCACCAACTTTATTTCCTTCTGGTTGCAAAGGTAATCCACATGAATTGTGTATTGTTTCCTCAGATGACGTCACTGGTGAATAGAAGAGGACGGTTGACAGGGAATTCACACATGAGAAGGACAACCATCGTTGAAGAAGCCACCGCTCAAAACATCTCTTACTTTTTATGTATGTAGAGGGTTTCGTATGTCACTGCGTATGTTAATCAAAATGGCTTCTTTGTTATGTAACTGCAGAGAGAGCTTTCTCTGGCAGCTAGTTTGGGTTATAGTTACTGACCATTAGACTGGTATCCATTTGTTAACCAATTGGGATATCTGTTATTGTTTCTTGTGGGTCTGCGAGCTGTGGTTTCGCGGTATTCGGGGAGTTGGAGAGGAGATCGGGAGGAAGGCGGACGGTCTGGAGGCGCTGTGGTCGATCACTGCGGGTGGTCCCAGGCGCGCGGGTCGTGGAGGTCGGAGAGGATCGAACAGCGGACCGCAGTCTTCGATGGTTGAGCTCCAAAGACTGTGCACTGAACCCTGATAAGTTCTGGCGCCTTTTCTTTCTTTTCTTCTCTTTGATATATATTGTATCGCTATTAAACACTTGGTCCTAGTAAGATATATGAAGGGTATTCTGTGAAAGTACCTGGTGTGCGGTTTGATAGTGTGTGTGCGAGATTTTGCTCAGGTGCACGTCACAGCAACCACGTACACGGGAGGCCCGTTTTGGCGGGTGGACGGAATTTCCCCGGGGCATTCACCAGCCGATTGCGTGAGGGTTACATTTACAACCGTTGTCCATGTCTCCCCCATATGTCTGCCAGGTGTCACATCTTCACTCCGGGATATCACTGAAGATCGAGACTCATTTTGTATCGAAGCCGCTGAGTTCTCTCACCTCAATCCAGACTCCTACATCCAATGACGTCACCCTCATGGGTTCACTACCCTCATGCTTCCACCAACATTCGCCCTCTCAACTTTGCCCTGCGATATAGAAACATTGATACACAGAAAACCTGCAGCGCATTGCAGGCCGTTCGGCCCACAAAGAATGAACGAGAGTTACATGTTAGAACCCCAAAGCCCCCTCCCCCAGCTCTCCCCCCCCACCCCCCCATAAGCGGCAGCGCGCAGCCATCCCCTCTCCGCCCCCACCGGCAAAAATGACATCGGCACCCCTACCGATCATCGATCAACAGCAAAGACACAGACCTGCAGTTACCCCGAAGAGTTCGCCTTTCACCCGGTATTCGATATTCCACAGGTTCTCTCCCTAATCAGGGAGGAAGAGGGGCGAACATTTTCCCACCTTGACGGGAGTGGCCACCCCGATGCCCGTGTCTACAGCCAGCAGTTGCCAGGAACCACTTTCTCGCCCTCTGCCGCACACCACAGTCACAGAGGCACAAGGTGCATTTGGTCTGCGCGGGAGGTGCGGGTGTGGGGGGTCCAAACATGGGCTTGTAGAAGGGATTTTCCAGGCACTGGGAAGTGCAGAATTAGCGGTCGGGTTTGTAAAATAAACCACAATGTAGCGTAATCAGGGAGTCTTGGGAAGTATAATAACACATTGTGGTGACCAATACACAGTGAATTATCAAATTCTCACCCAGACCGTGACCGTGAGTACAACATTAATACCAGGATGACGTGTTTGAGGTGTCTGAGATATTGACAAAATGCAACACTCGGTCGGTGATTGAATAAACACGCGGATGTCTGGTGGGATTGCAGAAGGTGCATCCTTTGTTGTTGAACACGTGTCTCTTCAACGCTGTTATTCTCATGCATTATAAGCGGCTGGTGCGTGGATGTGTCAAGGGCGCTCAGGTAAAATGGCTCCGAGTTAGAATCGCCTTCCCTTTCCGCGTCCATGGTTGCTATCTGACCAATTGACTCTGTCCTGGATTATATATTTTGCATCAGAAAACATGTTAAATCCTATTCAACTCAGATGCTCCACCATAGCGTAGCTGGTTGCAGTTAACTGGCCATTTTCAGATCATATTGAATAGAAACTTCAGATCACCATTTCCCCCGTACCCTGACTAACCCATCACTCAAAAACCACGCCAGAAGTTCCGGATTGGCCAGAAGCTTTGATGCCATTTTCCAACCTCTCTCCTTAGTGTCCAAAGCTCATTCAAACTATCCGACCTGAATATCGTCTGAATTTCAAACCCACTATCTCTTCGTCAGAAATTAAAAGAAAAAAGATTGGCAACAGACGGTCTAAGGAACTTATTCCTTCTTTCTGACTGACTCCCTGTGCTGAGGGCCGTGAACCCTGTCTGCAGTGCAATCAGAGGCTGTACATCTGTGCTCTTGTCCAACCAAAACCCCGCAAGTCACCACGTGGTTCACTGTGGTGACGTCATCATTGGCAAATCCGAAATGCAGCTGACAAATACTCATCAGTTAATTGTTCCCAAACCACGTTTATACGAGTTGCAATTTCATTAATGACTTACTTTAATCCATAAAGGATATCGGGCGGACTGTTGAAGATAACGCACTTACATTTCCAAAGTGAACTCAGGTCGGCCAGTCGGCAGATAGAGCCTGTTCCCCTGCTTCAGGAGATCTCGGCCGATCAGACTGCAGCCTCAGACTTACAGTTGGTGGGCATCAGAAACGGGCGGACACGACTGCACTCTGTGATAACTGACACCGTAACTGCCATATCTTTGCCAGCTTGCAGAAGTGAATTGGAGACGTGAACCAGAAATCGTTTACGTGGAGTTTCTATGCTCTCGTCTAAGAGACACCACACTGAAACAAAAAACAATCTGTTCCGAGATTCCCAATCTGTTTAATCAGTGCTTGCATTCAATGAAAGGCAGCTTTGCAAATATGGATATTTCGAAGACATTGTCAAGGGTTAAACGAGCTCACAGAGGTAAATTGAGGAAGAAAGCAAATGGCAGAGGAAGTTGGCGAATATTGTTTTGTACTTGTGGGAGAGCAGGTGTGGAGAGAAAGCATTTATTTATAAGCACGACTCTTGGATGTGAACCAGAACTTGTTTACTCAGAGAGTTTCCATGTTCCAGTTTGAGAGAGACCACACTGAAAAAAAATCTCCCTACAGCTAAAGTTCTAAAGATTCCCAATCTATATAATCTGTACTGCCTTCAACCAAAGCCGGCTTTGCAATTGTGAATGTTTAGAAAAGATTGTCAAGGGTTAAAATTCGGTTCTTTGCAAAAGGGCGCACAGAAGTAAAATGAGGAAGAAGGTAAATAGCTAAGGAGGTTGGCGCATATTGTTTTGTACTTGTGGAGAAGGCGGAACTTTGTGGGGGAACAGGGGCGGAGAGAAAGCAGAGTCTAAAGGAAATTGACATATGTTTACAAGCTCGACTCTTGGATCTGAGTATCTGCAACAGGAGGTTTCACAAGGTCTGACAACGGAGTGTGTTGAACCTTTGGTTTAGTGTGAGTGTGTGTGTAATGCAAGATGGAGTCACAGGCGGGAGGGTAATTAAGCTTAGTAACAGGGGGAGGAGTGTTTGCTGTGTGCAGGCGGTTCTAGGTAGCTCCGAAGTAGATTGCAGGTGGAGCTCATGTGTTTTGTTTTGAGAATTACAGAAAAGAAATACCCCTTCAGCATACGTCATGAAATCTTAGCGGCAGCAGTACAATGCAATGCAATATGATATTGAAAAAAATACATGGGGATAAATAATTACAGACAGAATATATATAAATGTTTATGTATATATATGTATATATATGTGTGTGTGTGTGTGTGTGTGTGTGTGTGTGTATTTAAATTTAAATTATAGAAAAGCACAAATAATTTAAATAGTGAGGTAATGTTCATGGGTTAAATGTCCAATTAGTAATCGTATTGCAGAGGGGAAGGATCAGTTCCTGAAGCGTTGAGTGTGTGACTTCAGGCTTCTGTACCTCTAACAGATGGCAGCAGTGAGAGGAGGGGATGCCTTGGGTGCCGGGTTTCCTTTCCGATGGACGCCCCCTTTCTGCGGCACCGCTCCTTGAAGATGTCTTGGAGACTGCGAAGGCTGCTGTCGATGAAGATTTTACAACTTCCTGTAGCTTCTTACGACCCTCCGCAGTTTGCAATCATCCTTCCACCACCTCCGATATGGCACTGCAGCCTGTCAGAATCCTCAGCACGGTACATCTGTGGAGGTTTTCCAGTGTTTTATGCGACAAAGCAAGGATCTTCAAACTCCTTATAAAAATATAGTCGCATCAATGTGTTGGGACCAGGTTAGATCCTCGGAGATGCTGACGCCGAGGAATTTAAAATTGCATACTTTCTCCACTTCTGATCCCCCTGTGAGAATTGGCCCGTGTTCCCTCATCTTACCCTTTCTGTAGTCCACAATCAGCCTTTTGGTCTCCCTGACACGAAGTGCAAACCTGCTGCTGTGACATCACTTAACCAGCAGGTGTCGCTGCAGCAACACCTCCCTGTATTTCCCTGCATTCATTTGACCCTCTAACATCACAAGCCTTTCATGGCGCGCTGCAGCGAGACATCCCCACAGCGTAATATAGCGACCACCATGCTTCACGGTAGGGATGGTGCTTTTTTGATGATGTGCGGTGTGTGGCTTTCGGCAAACACAGCATTATGTCTGATGGGCAAAAAGCCCAGTTTTGGTTTCATCAGACCATAGACCCTTCCTCCAGCTGACGTGAGAGTCTCCCACATACCTTCTGGCAGCTCTATGTGCGATTTTATGTGGCTATGTCTTCTTTTTCAACAGTGGTTTTCTCTGTGTCGCTGCCCCATAAAGCTGCGACCGGTGAAGCACCTGGGTAACAGTTGTTGTATGAGCATTCTCTCCCATCTCAGACACTGAAGGTTGCAACTCCTCCAGAATTGTCATATATCTCTTGGTGGTCTCTCTCCTTTGTCCCCTTCTTGAGCGGTCACTGCGTTTCTAAGGACGGCCTGATCTAGTCAAATTTACAGCTGTGCCATATTCTTTCCTACGTTTGACTTAACTGCACTCCAAGGAATATTCAGTGACTTGGAACCCATTCCTGGCATGTGCTTTTCCATCTCCTTTCCGTGGACCTGTTTGGAGTGTTCATTTGTCCTCCTGGTGTAATTTTTTGCCGGGGTCCATTCTAACAGCAGCTGGACCTTCCTGATGCAGGTGTATTTGTTCAGCGATTAATTGAAACAACTGGACTGTATGGAGGTCTCCAAAAACTTATCTCCGTTTAACTAATTCTGGGACTTCTGAAACGAACTGACCGCATCAAAATGATTTGGTCTGTCCTATTAACGGTGGGGGAGGGGAATATTCATGCAATCAATTATTTTGTGTTTAACTTTCTTGTTAATCAAGATCGCTTTGTGGAGATCGGTTTTCACTTTAACACGAAGATACACACACACACACACACACACACACACACACACACACACACACACACACACAGATATATATATATATATATATATATATTGCTGTTGTTGATCTCTGTTTCAAAAATGCCGAATTAATTCCACTGTGATTCAATGCTGTACAGTAATAGATCATGAAAGCTGGTGAATACTTTATGTGGACACTGTAGGTGGTCGATTTTACAACTTTCTCATGAGATTGAATAAAACCTGCAGCTAACTGGTGTAGTTGATGTTCCTATTTCCAGATTCATAGTTGAAACGTAAATCAGTTTAACTCCATATTTTCTATGTGATTTTGTTTTTCTTTTCTTTTTTTTTTTAGAAATTCCCCTGATTCTCAGTCGGGGAGAATGGAAGATATGGTTCCATGGCCGCCATCTGTTTGGAACAGTCGGTCCAAGCCCAAATCCTCCAAATCACGATTACCATGTACAATGAATATCCTGGCGGGATAGTTTGTTAATGCTATCGGGGAGGGTTTAAGCTACATATACAGGGGCGGGGGAGCGAAGAGAAGAGGCAGAGGATCGGGCGGTTGGCGCACAACTGGAGACAGTATGCAGGGAGTTTGTGAGGGAGGACTGGCTGATGACAGAACAGGGATTCACTCAGCCCAATGGTCTGAGATGCGTCTATTTTCATGCACGGAGTATCATACACAAGGCGAATGTACTTAGAGCGCGGTTCAATACGTAGGTCTATGACGTTGTGGCCGTCACAGAGACGTCGATATCTCAGTAGCCGGAATGTGGAGCGTGCCGGGCTTTAGACGTTTGGAAAAAGAAACGAAAGGAGGCAAAAGAGGTGAGGGCGTGGCATTGCTAATCAGAGATATTGTCTGGGTTGCAGAAAAGGAGGAATTCATGGAAGGATTATCCACTGAGTCAGTGTGGGTGGAACGCAGAAACAACAGTGAGTTAAAAGCCCTACTGGGTGTTATTATAGACCCCCCAATAGGAACAGGGGCATCGAGTAGCAAATAGAGAAACAAATTGTGGAGTAGTGAAATAATAATGGGGTTGTTCTGATGGGAGATTTTAACTTTCCTAATATTGACTGGCGTCTCCTTCGAG
Organism: Hemitrygon akajei; assembly: GCF_048418815.1. NCBI lineage: Eukaryota > Metazoa > Chordata > Chondrichthyes > Myliobatiformes > Dasyatidae > Hemitrygon > Hemitrygon akajei. The sequence goes on along the minus strand of NW_027331944.1, from coordinate 1,615,751 downwards.
CAAGACGTTTAGGTGAGGTGCAGTTTGTTGGATGTGCTGGGGAAGTTTTCCTGACGCAATATGTGGATAGGCCAACTGGGGGAGAGGCTGTACCTGACCTGGTATTGGAATATTGACATTGTCATGTGTCAGACCCCTCGGTTGGAGAGCATTTTAGAGATAGTGATCACAATTCTGTCTCTTTGCCATAGCGCTCGAGACGGATTGGAACAGACAGTTTGAAAAAACTTTGGGAAAATTGTGATATGGGTAAATATGATGCTATCAGCCAGGAACGGGAGCATAAACTGGGAGCAGATGTCCTCAGGGGAATCCATCGCAGAAATGTGGCAAATGTTCAGCAAGCATTTACACGGCCTCCTGCAGAGGTATGTTGCATTGAGCCAGGGAACGGATGGTACAGCTAAACAGCAATGATGTACAAAGGATGTAGAAAAGGTAGCGTGAACGAATCCTTTGTTGTTGAACACGTGTCTCTTCAAATATGTTATTCTCATGCAGTTTATGTCATAAGGGGACAGGAGGCTGGACCCAAGTGCAGGACGCAGGCACTGAAGTATTAGGGGCAGGACGGGAACAACTAAACGATAGACAAGAAGTGGTGACCGTGGTGTGCGTGAGGGACAGCACGTTCAAGGCGATTCTGGGCTTCCGGGAGAGACTTAGAGTTCAGGAAAGGAGGATCCCAGAGTTCAGACAAGGCAGGATCTCGGAGTTCAGGCAAGCTAGGACCTTGGAGTTCAGGCAGGGTCTAGGAGTTCACTGGAGTAACTAATAAAGCCTGTTTGAGTCATAGAAATCATTTTTGTTAAGCAGTTCCAAATGGTTAGCCATTATCTTAGATAGAATTTTTGCCCTCACATTTAATAATGAAATACGCCTAAATGATGAACATTCATTAGAATCTTTATCTTTCTTAATGATTAAGGAAACAGAAGCTTCATAAAAAGAAGGCAAACTACTTTCCTCAAAAGATTCATTAAATATTTCCAAAAGATATTGAGAGAGTATTATTTTTTGTAAAATCCTAACACATAGCCATCGAGTGCAGGAGCTTTATCTCATTGCATTGACAACATAGCTTTCTGAATTTCATGCTCAGTAATTGGAGCATTAAGCATCTGTTGATCTTCAACAGAAATTTGAGGAAATTAAATCTTATGAAAAAAACCTTCATTTTACAGGAATCTGCTTTAAATTGAGATTTATAAAGATCAAAATAAAAACCCCGAAAAAATATTATTAAAGTCTTCATGGTTACTAACTAAACACCCATTATCTTTACGAATCTTTAAAATACGAATTTTAGCTCTAGCTGCCCTTAACTGGGAAGCTAAGAGCATATTATATTATCCCCAGAAATATAAAACTGAATTTTCAATTTAAGCAAATATCCTTCAATAGGATAAGTTAACGTTAAGTTATACTGTAATTGTAATTCCACTCTTCTTTTAAACAAATCAATATTTGGAGTGGTTGCATTGGTGTAATCTGAATCTTAAATTTGTTTAGAAATTTTATCTATTTGCATCCTTGTCTGTTTCTTTGGCATACCTTACTACGAAATAATCTGATCACGTAAATAAGCATTTAATGTATCCAAAATCACTAACTTTGAAACGTTTCCTGTATTATCAAAGAGGAAAAAAACTCTTTTATCTGAGTTTCAATAAACTCAACAAATTCTGAACTTTGTAACAGATTTACTGGTAGGCGACAAAGTGGTCTTGTAGAAGCAACATCTTTCAGTTCAAATAATTAGTTTAAAGGATATTGATATTAGATAGTGAAAGTAAAATAGCGGGAAACAGAAATAACATGAAAAGGTGAGGGAATGTTCATGGGTTCAATGTCCATTTATAACCCGACAGCAGAGGGGTGAAGCTGTTCCTGGATCCCTAAGCGTGTGTCTTCAGGCTTCTTCATGGAGTTCAGGCAGGGTCTAGGAGTTCACTGGGCGGGCCGAATAACTCCTGGGCATGGCCCGGACCTCCCAGGCAGAAACACGGGGGCCTGACCAGGTCGCAGGACACCTGGGTAGGTTGCGGGGCACAACCTATCGGCAGAGAGGGATGGAAACGGGCAGAGTCCCACGCCGGGCAACGGCACGCCGGTCAGGCAAGGGACAGGAAGGGAACTAGGTCCAGGGTGACTGCCAGACTTACTCGTAGAACTCGTCTTTAACGAGGGGAACTCCAAGCCAGGGCAACCGGAGGAACAGGATATGCAGGACGACCGGGGTAAGCAGGATGACCCCCCAGCTCCACTCAGTCCCAGTGCCCCCGATATACACCGCCAGCCGATGGGCATCAGGTGCGCCTCCTTGAGTCCAAACAAGCCACGATGATCCACAGGTGTGACTACCTGGGCTCAAGGGTGAAAGGAGGGACGGCTACAAGTCCCGGAGTCCGGAGTCGGCGGACCGGATCAAGACCCGGAATGCGGGCTCCAGACCGGACCATAACAGTATAAGCGGCTGGTGCATGGATGTGCCATGGGCGCTGAGGTAAAATGGCTCCGAGATCGAGTTCATATTCCTTTGCGGCTCCATGGATGCTGTCTGACCAATTGACTATGTCCTGGATTGTATGTTTTGTGTCAGAAAGCATTTTAAAGCCTATTCCACTGAGGTGCGCCACCACAGCATAGCCGGTCAAGGGTCGCTGGGGCAGCAGGTTGATGGGCCAATATCAGATAATATTAAATAGAAAAATCAGATGACCATCCCCCTTCCCCCGCCCTCTGACTAAAACATCACTCAGGAATCTCGTAGCTGATTAGCCAGAAGTGTAGATGTAACGTTCTAACTCGTCCCCTCAGTGTCCAGAGTATTTTTTCAATCTATCTGTCCTAAATATCTTCAGAATTTCAAGTCCTCTATCTGTTGGTCGAGAATGAAAAGAAAATAAAGATTCTTAACAGTCAGTGTAAAGCACATTTCCTTCTTTCTGATTGGCTCCCTATGTTGAGGGATGTGAACCCTGTCTGCAGTGCAATCAGGAGCTGTTTATCTGTGCTCTTGTCCAAACAAGTCCCCGCAAGTTCCCACGTGGTTCACGATGGTGACGTCACTATTGACAAATCCTCACTGCAGCTCACAAATACTCCTTTGTAAACTGATCGCAAAAACACGTTTTTTACGAGTTTCAATCTATTTATTCGCTTATTTTAATCCGGACAGAATATCGGACGAACTGTTGAAGTTAACCCACTGACATTTCAAACATGAACTCAGGTCGGCTAATCGCCATATAGAGTCAGCTCGCCGACTGCAGGAGATCTCGGCCGATCTGACTGCAACCTCAGACTCACAGTCGGTGGGCGTCAGGAAGATACGGGCACGAATGCCTTGGTGATAAATAATGACGTAACTGCTATATAACTGCGATATTCCCATCCGTGATGGGAATTGGAGGCGAGAACCAGAACCTGTTTACTTAGAGAGTTTCTTTCTTCCAGTTTGAGAGACGTTACACTGAAAAAACAAATTCTCCCTGCAGCTGAAGTTCTAAATGCTCCCAATCTATATAATCTGTGCTGCCTTTAACGAAAGCCAACTTTGCAATTGTGAATGTTTAGAAAAGATTGTCAAGGGTTAAAATTCAGCTCTTTGCAACAGAGCGCACAGAAGTAAAATGAGGAAGAAGGCAAATAGCTGAGGAGGTTGGCGCATATTGTTTTGTACTTGTGGGGAAGGCGGAACTTTGTGGGGGAACAGGTGCCGTGAGAAAGCAGAGTCTAAAGGAAATTGACATATGTTTATAAGCACGACTCTTGGATCTGACCATCTGCAACAGGAGGTTTCACAAGGTCTGACAACGGAGTGTGTTGAAACTTTGGTTGTCCTCTTCTCAAACTCCTTATGTTTTACCGAAGTTACTGCAGAGCGCGGTGAAGGAGACTTCGCTTTTTCACGAAAGCGGAAGAAGCAGAAACGGAGAAATGAGGCGAGGTAAGTTTGATCTCTAGCTTGGAGAATCTGCAGCGGTCTATTATTGAGGAAACAGAACATGCACCTGAGAAATTAAGACTGCAGCAGGTCACGTACAAAGGGTATTACTGGAAAAGACAGGAGAGAGAGTGTGGAAATTATGGACACAATAAGTGTTGGGATATCAGCGGTCATGCAAAACCTGTGGAGGGCAATGAGCCGTCACGGGTCGTGTCGAGACCCTGCAGCGATACTGAACACCACCAGGGCAGTGAGATCGTTTACAAAGTCGGCTGGTGCAAGATCTAGTGTGGGATAAGTGATCCAGCTGCGAGACTTTGATGGGCAGTTGCTCCGGGCAGAGAGTCGAAATGGTGTTAGAAAATGTATCAAAGAATTCTCCACTGTCATCGCCTGTCATCTTCTGAATGATAAAGAGGGAGATATTTATATAAAGAGTCGAGAGTGGAGGGTGCGCTGGGAGCTGACACGTGACAGAGGTATCCAGTTAAACGCGGCTGATTGGAAGATGGGAGTGACGTCAGATGTGTAAACATGGAGACCACGGCAGGGGTTGAGAGGTGATGGACAGTGGTAACAAGGGGTGGTGGATATGTAATTTGACAGTAAAACCAGGATAAACCATGGGACCCCTGGAGTGTGAAAAGGAGAGCAGATGCGCACTTTGAACAGGAAGACACTGTGGGTGTGTGAGTAATGTAAAATGGAGTCAGAGGAGGGAGCGTAATTAAGCTCAGTAACAGGGCGCGGGAGTGTTTGGTCTGTACAGGAGGTTCCAGGTGGCTCAGAAACAGACTGCAGGTAGAGCTCACCTGTTTAGTTTTGTGATTTACGGCAAAGAAACAGGCTGAAACAAATCAATAAACCAGGAAATTAATTACTGTAATGAAATATATTCATTTTCAATTTTAAAATCTTTTTATTGATACATAATCTTCTACAGCTATAACATGATACATCACCAATATATACAATTAATAAAGCTGAAGAAAATAACTTATCAAAAAAGGATAATATATGATAATTTAAAAATTATATAAAGAAAAGACGGAAAGAAGAGAACCCCGCTAACTACAAGAGAAAGAAAAAGAAAAAGAAAACATTAGGAATCAACTCCCCAAGCAATAAGAATTACCATCGTCCATATACATAAACAATTAATCATCAACCGCCAATTCATGTTTATTTTAAATGAAATCGGAAGGAAACCATATAAAATAATTCAAATTAAATGATAATATTTGGCAAAAGATCCCCATCCTCTACCAAAATCAAATCGAGGATCAAAAGTTCTACTTCTGAGTTTTTCCAATCTGAGACATAACATTACTTGAGTAAACCATTGAATTAATGTAGGGACAGAGGTGTCTTTCCATTTTAATAAAATAGCCCTTCTGCCAACAATGTAACAAATGCAATTACATGTTGGTCTGAAGATGAAATACCCTGAATATGACGCGGAACTATTCCAGATAGAGCAGTTAATGTATTAGGTTGTAAATTAATTTTCAGAGCTTTAGAAATTGTAGAAAATTAAGTTTCCAAAAGGATTTTAATGAAGGACATGACCAGAACATTTGAGACAAAGTGGCTAATTCAGTTTTACACCTATCGCAGTAGTTGTCTATGTTAGGAAATATTTTAGATAGTCTCTCCTTTGTTACATAATAACAGTGAACAATTTTAAATTGAACAAAACAGTGATTGGCACATATCAAAGAAGAACTGACAATTTTCAGAACTCGCAACCAATCTTCGTTAACAAAAGTCATATTAAATTCTCTCTCTCAATCTTGTTTAACCTTTAGTGAGAGGTTATCTTTTGTAGTAAAAATAAATTATAAATTCAACCAATAGAACCTCTTACTAAAGGATTCATATTCAAAATAGTATTGAGCAAATCAGATTCGTGCAAATATAGAAGCTTAGATAAGTATTATTGTAAAAAAGTCTAAACTGAAAATATTGCAAAAAAGTGTTTGAGAGAGAAAATATTTACTAATTAACTCTTCAAAAGTCATCAATCGACCATCACAATATAAATCAGCAAAAAAACAGACCCCTTATTTCTCAATAATAGAAAAATGGGACCAGTTATTGGTTTAATTAAAAAATCGATATAGAGAGCTAGGTAATTTAAATTGTTTAAAATTTTAAAAAATTGCGAAACTGAAACCAAATCCATAAGGACTGTTTAATAACAGGGTAGAGATTAAATTTGGAATTTTAGAGAGATGTAAAGGTAATGGAGCTCCGAATAGTGAGGTTAAATGAAATTGTTTGATAGCTTTTAATTCCAAATCAATCCAAGCTGGTTTTTGGCTCTTGTCGTGCAAAAACATAATTGTCGAGTATTAACAGCCCAATAATACAGTCTTAAATTAGGAAGTGCAAGTCCACCATCTCTTTTAGATTTTTGTAAACGGTGCTTATTAATTCTTGGTCTTTTATTATTCCAAATAAAGGACGAAATAATACATTCAATATGATCTAATTTTTTTAATTTAAAAAGATAGGTATATTTTGAAAAATTTATAAATGTCTGGTTAAAATCATCACTTTCACGGCATGGATACGACCTATCAAAGAAAGTGTGAGTGGTTTCCATCCAGAAAATAATTGATTCACAATTTACATTAATGGAACTACATTAACTTTTTAAAGATCATTATATTTTTACTAATTATAATACCTAAATATTTAAAAGAATCAACAATTCTAAATTGAATATCGTTATATATAACCATATAACATATAACCATATAACAATCACAGCACGGAAACAGGCCATTCCGGTCCTCCTAGTCCGTGCCGAACTCTTAATCTCACCTAGTCCCACCTACCCGCACTCAGCCCATAACCCTCCACTCCTTTCCTGTCCATATACCTATCCAATTTTACCTTAAATGACACAACTGAACTGGCCTCTACTACTTCTATAGGAAGCTCATTCCACACAGCTATCACTCTCTGAGTAAAGAAATACCCCCTCGTGTTTCCCTTAAACTTTTGCCCCCTAACTCTCAAATCATGTCCTCTCGTTTGAATCTCCCCTACTCTCAATGGAAACAGCCTATTCACGTTAACTCTATCTATCCCTCTCAACATTTTAAATACCTCGATCAAATCCCCCCTCAACCTTCTACGCTCCAATGAGTAGAGACCTAACTTGTTCAACCTTTCTCTGTAACTTAAGTGCTGAAACCCAGGTAACATCCTAGTAAATCGTCTCTGCACTCTCTCTAATTTATTGATATCTTTCCTATAATTCGGTGACCAGAACTGTACACAATATTCCAAATTTGGCCTTACCAATGCCTTGTACAATTTTAACATTACATCCCAACTTCTGTACTCAATGCTCTGATTTATAAAGGCCAGCGTTCCAAAAGCCTTCTTCACCACCCTATCTACATGCGACTCCACCTTCAGGGAACTATGCACTGTTATTCCTAGATCTCTCTGTTCCACTGCATTCCTCAATGCCCTACCATTTACCCTGTATGTTCTATTTGGATTATTCCTGCCAAAATGTAGAACCTCACACTTCTCAGCATTAAACTCCATCTGCCAACGTTCAGCCCATTCTTCTAACCGGCATAAATCTCCCTGCAAGCTTTGAAAACCCACCTCATTATCCACAACACCTCCTACCTTAGTATCATCAGCATACTTACTAATCCAATTTACCACCCCATCATCCAGATCATTTATGTATATTACAAACAACATTGGGCCAAAAACAGATCCCTGAGGCACCCCGCTAGTCACCGGCCTCCATCCCGATAAACAATTATCCACCACTACTCTCTGACTTCTCCCATCTAGCCACTGTTGAATCCATTTTATTACTCCAGCATTAATACCTAACGACTGAACCTTCTTAACTAACCTTCCATGTGGAACTTTGTCAAAGGCCTTGCTGAAGTCCATATAGACTACATCCACTGCCTTACCCTCGTCAACATTCCTCGTAACTACTTCAAAAAATTCAATAAGGTTTGTCAAACATGACCTTCCACGCACAAATCCATGCTGGCTACTCCTAATCAGATCCTGTCTATCCAGATAATTATAAATACTATCTCTAAGAATACTTTCCATTAATTTACCCACCACTGATGTCAAACTGACAGGTCTATAATTGCCAGGCTTACTTCTAGAACCCTTTTTAAACAATGGAACCACATGAGCAATACGCCAATCCTCCGGCACAATCCCCGTTTCTAATGACATCTGAAAGATCTCCGTCAGAGCTCCTGCTATCTCTACACAAACTTCCCTCAAGGTCCTGGGGAATATTCGGTCAGGATCCGGAGATTTAACCACTTTTAAATTTCTTAAAAGCGCCAGTACTTCCACCTCTTTAATTGTCATAGGTTCCATAACTTCCTTACTTGTTTCCCACACCTTACACCATTCAATATCCTTCTCCTTAGTGAATACCGAAGAGAAGAAATCGTTCAAAATCTCTCCCATCTCCCTCGGCTCCACACATAGCTGACCACCCTGATTCTCTAAGGGACCAATTTTATCCCTCACTATCCTCTTGCTTTTAATATAACTGTAGAAGCCTTTCGGATTTACTTCCACCTTATTTGCCAAACCAAACTCGTAACTTCTTTTAGCTTTTCTAATCTCTTTCTTAAGTTTCCTTTTACATTCTTTATATTCCTCGAGCAATTCCTTTACTCCATGCTGCCTATATCTATTGTAGACATCCCTCTTTTTTCGAACCAAGTTTCTAATATCCCTTGAAAACCATGGCGCTTTCAAACCTTTATCCTTTCCTTTCAACCGAACAAGAACATAAAGATTCTGTACCCTCATAATTTCACCCTTAAATGACCTCCATTTCTCTATTACATCCTTCCCATAAAACAACTTGACCCAATTCACTCTCTCTAAATCCCTGCGCATCTCCTCAAAGTTAGCCTTTCTCCAATAAAAAATCTCAACTCTAGGTCCAGTCCTGTCCTTCTCCATAATTATATTGAAGCTAATGCTATTGTGATCACTGGACCCGAAGTGCTCCCCAACACATACATCTGTCAGCTGACCTATCGCATTCCCTAACAGGAGATCCAACACTGCCCCATCTCTAGTCGGTACGTCTATGTATTGTTGCAAAAAACTATCCTGCACACATTTCACAAACTCTAAACCATCCAGCCCTTTTACAGAATGAGCTTCCCAATCTATGTATGGAAAATTAAAATCTCCCACAATCACCACCTTGTGTTTACTACAAATATCTGCTATCTCCTTACACATTTGCTCTTCCAACTCACGCTCCCCATTAGCGTGGAAATAGAAGCATTTAGTGTAAACAATGCAATTTTATTTAAGTCAAGTTTATATCCTGAAAATTGTCCAAAATCATTTATTATGTCCATAAGATGAGGAATGGATTCTTCAGGGTTCTAAATATAAACCAAAAGATCATCTGCGGAAAGAGAAATCTTATGTATAGTCCCATTTATAGAGATACCATGAATATTTTTACCTTCACGAAGTATTATGGCCAAAGGCTCCCGTACAAGATTAAATAATAAAGGGCTTAATGGACATCCCTGTCTAGTACCTCGTGAAAGTGAAATAAAGAGGACCTAAGATTATCCGTAATAACAGTAGCAGTAGGATTCTTATGGATCATTTGAATCCATCTATTAAATTAATACCAAAACATTTTTTTTCTAATACCTTAAACAGATATGCCCACTCAACTCTATCAAATGCCTTTTCTGCATCAATAGAAATAACACATTGGGGTTTCTTAGATAATGATGAATATATAATTTTAATCAATCTCGGAACATTGGGCAAAGAGTAGCGGCCTTTAATAAAGCCTGTTTGTGCCATAGAAATAATTTTGTTATAATTTCAAAACCGTTAGCCATATCCTAGAGAGAATTTTTGCGTCCACGTTTAATTTTGAAATATGTCTATATGATGAACATTCAGTAGGATCTTTATCTTTCTTAAGGATTACGGAAACAGAAGCTTCAAAAAAAGAATAATGTAAAATGCCCTTCTCAAAAGATTCATGAAATATTTCCAATAGATATGGAGAGAGTAATTGTTTTTTGTAAAATCCTACCAAATAGCCATCAAGTCCAGGAGCTTTAGCTGATTGCATTGACAACATAGCTTTCTGAATTTCATGCTCAGTGATTGGAGCATCAAGCATCTGTTGATCTTCATCCGTAATTTGAGGAAATTAAATCTTATGTAAAAAAGCATTCATGTTAGAGGAATCTGCTAGAAACTGAGATTTATAAACATCAGAATAAAAATCCTGAAAAACATGATTAATGTCTTCATGGTTACTACCTAAATCCCCATTATCTTTACGAATCTTTAAAATCCGTCCTTTAGCTCTCGCTGCCCTTAATTGGGAAGCTAAGTGCTTATTGTTTTCTCCCCAGAAATATAAAACTGAATTTTCAATTTAAGCAAATATCGTTCAATAGGATAAGTTAACGATAAGTTATATTGTAGTTGTAATTCCACACTTCTTTTAAACAAATCGATATTTGGAGAGGTTGCATTGGTGTAATCTAAATCTTTAATTTGTTTAGAAATTTTATCCGATTCCATTCTTGTCTGTTTCTTCAGCATACCTTCCTACGAAATAATCTGATCACGTAAATAAGCTTTTAATGTATCCCAAATCACTGACTTTGAAACGTTTCCTGTATTATCAAAGATGAAAAAAAATCTGTTTTATCTGAGTTTCAATAAACTCAACAAATTCTGAACTTTGTAACAAATGTTCTGGGAGGCGACAAAGTGGTCTTGTAGAAGCAAACTTTTTCGGTTCAAATAATTGGTTTAAAGGATATTGATTTTAAATAGTGAAATTAAAATAGCGGAAAACAGAAATGATATGAAAGGGTGAGGTAATGTTCATGGGTTCAATGTCCATTTATAACCCGACGGCAGAGGGGTGGGGTGGGGTGAAGCTGTTACTGAATCCCTCAGCGTGTGTCTTCAGGTTTCTGTTCCTCCTTCCCGATCGATGATGACGTTGAGAGGAGGGGATGTCCAGGGTGACGGGATTCCTTTTTGATGAACGCCGCCTTTATGCGGCACCTCTCCTTGAAGGTGTCTTGGATACAAAGGAGGATGGTACCCATGATGATTTTACAATATTCTGTAGCTTCTTTCGATCCTCCGGAGTTGCCAACCTACCCCCTACCCCCCTCCACCATCGCACCGCAGCCAGTCCGAATGCCCCCCACTGCACACCTGTAGACCTTTTCCAGTGTTTTAGTTGAAAAACCAAATTTCCTCAAACACTTTAGGAAATACTGCCGCATCAATGTGTTGGGACCATTTTAGATCCACAGACATCTTGACGCACAGGAACTTGAAATTACTGATTTTCTCCAGTTCTGATCCCCCTGTGAGAATTGGCCCGTGTTCCCTCGTCCTACTCTTTCTGAAGTCGACAATCAGCTTTTTGGTCTCCCTGAGACTAACTGCAAGCCTGCTGCTGCGACATCACTCAACCAGCAGGTGTCGCTGCAGCAACAACTCCCTGTATTTCCCTGCATTCATTTTACCCTCTAACTTCACAAGCCTTCCAGGGCCTGATGTAGTGAAGCATCCCCACAGCATGATGCAGCCACAACCATGCTTAACGGTTTTTGACGGTGTGCTGTGCTTGGCTCACGGCAAGCATAGCATTTATTCTGATGGCCAAAATTTAGGTTAGGTAATGCTAATGGGCAGATTTTAAACTACATTTCGGAGGGGGCGAAGAGAAGAGACGGAGGATGGGGCGGTCGGCGCACAACTAGGGGCAGCTTGCAGGGAGTTTGTGGGGAAGGATAGGCAGGTGACAGAACACGGAAACACTCAACCTGGTGATTTGAGATGAGTCCACTTTAATGTAAGGAGTATCTTAAACAAGGCAACTGTTCTTAGAGCACGGGACAATACGTGAGACTAGGACTTTCTAGACATTGCAGGGACTTGGATATCTCAGTGGCAGGAAAGTTGAGTGTACCGGGCTTTATATTTTTCACAACGGACAGGAAGGGAGGTAAAAGAGGGGGAGCGTGGCATTGCTAATCAGGGATATTGCCTGGTTTGCAGAAAAGGAGGAAGTCATGGAATTATTCTGCACTGAGGGAGTGCAGGCGGAAAGCAGAAACAGGAAAGTGGCAAAAACTCTCCTATAGACCCAGCAATCCTAACAGGGATATCGAGGAGAAAATACAGTACAGAGGCAGGTTCTGGAACAGTGAAATAATGATAGGGTTCTTCTGATGGGAGATTTTAATTTTCCTGATATTGACTGGCCCTTAGTGCAGAGGGTTTCGTTTGTTTTGTCTGCTCGTGAAGTTTTCTGGTCTCAATATGTCGACTGCGTGGTCGCTTTTTCCGCGCCCATGCTGATGCAACAAATTCATCAACTTCGCCTCAAAATTCCAACTGTCCTCAACTTTGCTGTTGAATTTCTGACACTGCTCTGATCCCCTCTCCTTTAACATTTCCCATTCCCCTTTCCCTTTCTACCTGCTTACCTGCCCGTAACCTCCCTCTGTTTCTCTTCTCCCTTCCCCTTTCTTCCGTAGTCTTATTTCCTCTCCAGTTAGACAGCCTCCCTCTCCTGCCCTCTATCTCTTCCGCAAACCAAGTGAACAGCTCCTGACCTCAGCCCAGCCCCTTACCCTTTTTCTGCCTACCACATGCCACCTTGTTCTTCTTCCTCCACTTCCGGTACTCTCTTAGTCTGACTCCTTCGAACCTCCTTTCCAGTCCTGATGAAGGGACTGGGCCCCGAAATGGCAAATGTTTACTATATTCCAGTTCTACCTTCTGCTGCCCAGCCTGCTGAGTTCCTCCGGCATTTTCTGCGTGTGACGTACACGCAACGCTGTGAAAGCATCGGCAGCAATGGAACACACCCGGAGTCTGGTTTTACTGTTAACAAACCACTATTTTATTAGTAACTACGTCATCTAGTAACCTAAACAGGTAAATCAAGAGTTAACGGTGTTATAGGTGTAAATATATAAATCCACAAAACTTCATCAAACTCAGGTGGTAAGTGATACAGTTTTGCTATGTTGTGTTAGACAGTTCAGTTTAAATGCACAGGTTAATTAATGCGAGCTGTTTGTCATCCAAAGGCGAATGTTGTGAGACGGCAATTACATCGATATTCCACAGATTCCACGACAGCAATACGAAATAGCAATTTTCAGCTGTTGGAAATCCCAAAGTGGCGGCGACACTCTATCTTGTCTTCTCTGCAAAACATCAGGTTGCAGACCTTGTGAGAGTCACTTGTCAATACTCAGGATCGTTCTTAATTCACACCCTTTTGAGTTACTGACAGTTTAAATCAGCGACCGACTCACTCGTGTCTTCCATTGACCGAATCCATCTTGACTCTAAAATGTGTGAGTTTGTGTGTCCTTGTAAACAAGCTGCAGAGAAACCGTAACATCGTTTGTCCATCAAATAACCACCTCTCTCTCTCCCGCGTCTGTCTCTCTCTCTCCCCCTCTCTCTCTATCACTCTCTCTCTCTCCCCTTTCTCTCCCCCCTCTCTCGCTCTCTCTCTCTCTCTCTCTCTCTCTCTCTCTCTCTCTCTCTCTCTCTCTCTCTCTCTCTCTCTCTCTCTCTCTCTCTCTCTCTGTTTATCTCTCTTTCGAGCATCTCAAACAGTGTCCGAAAGTCAGTCTCATTCACCCCGCGTTTAATGAGATTAATGGTTGTAATGAGACAAGAGCATATACCTGACGGTGATCGTCCTTAATTATGGACCTGGTATTCCTGAGAAACCACCTTTTGAAGATTTTCTCGATTATGAAGAGGCTTGCACTGTGATGAATGTGATTGCTGTACACAAGCCTCTGCAATCCGTGTCGATCCTGTGCATTGCAGCCTGCACACCAGACGGTGATGGAAACAGTCAGAATACTCTCCGCCTTGCATGTGCGAACATTTCCCAGTTTTTGGTGACATACCCATACCAAATCTCTTGAAGCTTTGTGTGCCGAAGGGCCTTTATTGTGCTGTAGGCTTTCTCTGTTTCTATGTTTCTATCACCTAATGGAATACAGCCGCTGACGTGCCTTTCTTTGTGAATGTATGACTATGTGAGGCCAAGCAGAGATTCTCTCAGACGGAGCTTAAATCTGCTCACCCTCACCACCGGCAACCCTTCAATGAGGACTGGTGTGTGATCTCCCGACTTCTCCTTCGCGGCGTTCACAGTCACATTCTTGGTCTTGCTGTCTCTTGGTGCAAAATTATTGCGGCGACAACACTCAGCCAGTCTACCTATCCCGGAGGGAAGTAGTTTTGAGGAAATTTCCACATGATCTGGTAGAGGACGACACCAGAGTATCGAGGGTCGAATAGCCTTCTGCTTCTCCAGCGTGTTAGGTTCGTTCATTCTCCGCAATCTCGCTCTGCGCTCCAGTCAGCTCCGGCTTTTCAGATAACGGGATCTCGGGATCTCTCATGGAGACCAGGAAATGAGGCTCACTCTCCGAATGTAACAGAGACAGGCGCCGCTCTCTCGGGATCGCGTGGATGACGTTCACTTTACTCTCTCTCTTTCTCTTCATGTCGGTGGGTGAGAGAAACTCTCTTTGAGATCAGTATCGGATTCCACACAGCAGCAGATAGTTGTAGAACAGCACACAGGATTTGATGTAGATCTGAGCAAAGTACAGACTCTCTGATCCAATCAGCGTTGCCGCTTGTGACGTCAGAATCCAGATATCTGCCCCGCAAACCAGGAAGTGCGGCTCAGTCTCCGAGTGTAACAGAGATCGGCGCTGCTCTCCCGGGATGTCGGGACTGGCCTTCGCAGCTCTCGTTCTTTGTCTCCACATAACGGCGGGTGAGTGTCACTCTCTCCAACCACTGGTGATCATATAATCAACAGAACGACGGGTAGTTAGTTGAATGAAGATGAGATTATAATTATCGACCTTACTGAGCTAAGAACAGATCCCGGGTATCTGTACAGATTGAGTTAAGTGCAGTTCCCAGGTCTATCCGCGTCTGTCGCTTTTCCCTCATATGATTTTCTCTTTCTCAGGTGAGTCCCAGCAGTTTACTATTATCGTTGAGCACAGCCAGATAAATGTCACCGCTGGGGGTGATGCGCTTTTTTCAGTCCGGCCGTCGGGCAACATCAGCAGTGGTAACTGGATTTTTAATGGGGGAATAATCGCCCAGTGGATCGGTCAGACCGAGATTCTAGATAATGAGTACAGATCGAGGGCAGAGTTATTCACTTCCAACGGGTCGCTTCTGTTGAAGTCGGTGAACGTGCTGGACAGCGGGGAATACCGTGTGAATATGGTTCCAACTAGTGGCTCCCAATCCTCAGCGACCGTCACTCTGCGTGTCACTGGTAAGTGAGACAGAGTCATGCGATCTCGGACTATAACTTTCATTTTATTCCTGTGGTGAAAGAATACAATACAACCTTTACGGTGGTCGCAGAACCTGGACTCCAGTGAACTCTGCCACACCTGCTCTCGGACTGTTCAGTTCTCACTGTATCGCCGTTTCTGTTTGCGGGCTGCTCGCACTTGTCCGTGCCGGATGGCAGTTCCGTCTTCAAGGCCATCAAGTAATCATTTTTGCTGTATTTTACTCTATTTTTGCAAACGGACTGTCTCGCAAGTCAGCTGGAAATGATTAGTTCTAAATCATCTAGCGGAAAGTTTAACGATGTTCCCCTCCCCAGTGCCGCCCAAATGTCTATGACAGTATAGAAACATAGAAACACAAAAAACCTGCAGCACAATACAGGCCCTTCGGCCCACAAGGCTGAGCCGAACATCTCCCTGCCTTAGAAATTACTAGGCTTACATATAACCTCCATTTTTCTAAGCTCCACTTACCTATCCAAAATTCTCTTTAAAGCCCCTATCGTATCCGCCTCCACCACCGTTGCCGGCAGCCAATTCCACGCACTCACCACTCTCTGCCTAAAAGACTTACCCCTGATATCTCCTCTGTACCTACTCCCCGGCGCCTTAAAACTGTGTCCTACTATAGCAACCATTTCAGCCCTGGGAAAATGCCTCTGACTATCCACACGATCAATACTTCTCATCACCTTGTACACCTCTATCAGGTCACGTCTCATGCTCCGTCCCTCCAAGGAGAAAAGGCCGAGTTCACTGAACCTGTTTTCATTAGGCATGCTCCCTAATCCAGGCAACAACATTGTAAATCTCCTCTGCACCCTTTCGATGGCTTCCGCATCCTTCCTGTAGTGAGACGACCAGAATATTGACAGCATTCTGTAGTTTTATCTCTGATCTGTGCATCTGTAGTAATTTGCTTTAAGCAGAATATATCTCCTTGGAGCGATCATTTCAGTACAGTACGTTACACGTGATACATGATCTGTGGTATTTTTGCAGAAGCCGTATCCAGGCCCAACACCACATCGAATGACGCTGACTCGGTAGAACACAATGACACAGTTAGTGTGGAGTGCACGGCAAGAGGGGGACATGCTTCCTATTCGTGGTTAATGAAAAACAGGACAGTTAGCTCTGACGTTAGGATTACCGTGAGCAGCACATCGACTGAACGTTTACCGTCAGTATAACAGTATTAGCCCATGTCTCAAACACTGATTATATTTTAAATGGAGAGAATACAGCAATAAGAAAATGATGTGCAAAGGAACTTGGCAGTCCTTTATCTACGATAGCCTAAAGGGTAATTTAGAGGTTGAGTCTGTTGTGAGGAAGGGAAAAGCGATGTTAGCATTCATTTCAAGGGGACAGGAATATAAAGGTAAGCATGTAATATTGGAAGTTTATGAAGCATTGGTGAGGCCTCATTTAGAATATTGTGAACAGATTTTGGCCCCTTACACAAGAATGGATGTATTGAATTTGGAGAGGGTTCAAAGTGCGTTCATGAAAATGATTCTGAGATTGAAAGACTTGTCATATTAGGAGCCTTTGATGTCTCTGAGCCTGTATTCACTAGAATCCAGAAGAGCTGAGAGGAAGGGTGACATCATTGAAACCAGTCGAAAAGTGAAAGTCCTTAATAGAGTGGATGTTGAGAGGAAGTTTCCCTTGGTGGGAGAGTCAAAGATAAGCGGACAATTATAGAGTGGATGTTGAGAGGATGCTTCCTATAGTGGGGGAGTATAGGACCAGAGGACACAGATAGAGTGGATGTGGAGAGAATGTTTCCTATAGTGGGGGAGTCTAGGACCTGAGGCCACAGATAGAATGGGTGTAGAGAGGATGCTTCCTATAGTGGGGGAGTCTAGGACCAGAGGACACAGATAGAGTGGATGTGGAGATGATGTTCCCTATAGTGTGGTAGTCTAGGACCAGAGAACACAGATAGAGTGGATGTGGAGAGGATGTTTCCTATAGTGGGGAGTAGGACCAGAGGACTCAGATAGAGTGGATGTGAAGAGGATGTTTCCTATAGTGGGGAAGTCTGGGACCAGAGGACACAGGTAGAGTGGATGTGGAGAGGATAATTCCTATAGTGGGGGAGTATAGGACCAGAGGACACACATAGAGTGGATGTGGAGAGAATGTTTCCTATAGTGGGGGAGTCTAGGACCTGAGGACACAGATAGAATGGGTGTAGAGAGGATGCTTCCTATAGTGGGGGAGTCTAGGACCAGAGGACACAGATAGAGTGGATGTGGAGATGATGTTCCCTATAGTGGGGTAGACTAGGAGCAGAGAACACAGATAGAGTGGATGTGGAGATGATGTTCCCTATAGTGGGGAAGTCTGGGACCAGAGGACACAGATAGAGTGGATGTGGAGATGATGTTCCCTATAGTGGGGTAGTCTAGGACCAGAGGACACAGATAGAGTGGATGTGGAGAGGTTGTTTCCTATAGTGGGGAAGTCTGGGACCAGAGGACACAGGTAGAGTGGATGTGGAGAGGATGTTTCCTATAGTGGGGGAGTCTAGGACCATAGGACACAGATAGAGTGGATGTGGAGAGGATGTTTCCTATAGTGGGGAAGTCTGGGACCAGAGGACACAGATAGAGTGGATGTGGAGACGATGTTCCCTATAGTGGGGTAGTCTAGGACCAGAGGACACAGATAGAGTGGATGTGGAGAGGATGTTCCCTATAGTGGGGTAGTCTAGGACCAGAGGACACAGATAGAGTGGATGTGGAGAGGATGTTTCCTATAGTGGGGAAGTCTGGGACCAGAGGACACAGGTAGAGTGGATGTGGAGAGGATAATTCCTGTGGTGGAAAAGTCAAACACAAGTGAATCTTACTTTTAGAAGGGAGCTGTAAAGGTATCGGAAGAAGTGGTGAATCTGTGTAACTGTTTGCCACAAGCAGCGGTAGAGACCATGTCTTTATGCATATTTGACGCATATGTTTGATAGATTCTTGATTGGTCAGGGCACCAAGGGATACAGGGGAAGCCAGGAGATTTGGGCTCAGAGGAAAAACCGATTAGCCATGATGAAATAGCGGCGCAAGCGCGATAAACAAAGTGGCCGAAATCTGCGCCTGTACTTTCCGATCCTATGGTATTATGGAATGAAAATCAGGTTTAATATCACCAGCATAGGTCGTAAAATTAATTGTTTTTTTACGGCAGCGTGCAGTGCATTACGCAATAATAAAACTAATATTTACACATTGTTACAGACTCAGCAACAATAAATATATGAGTGAGGCAGGGGTTTTTATAACAAATAAAACATTTATTAAACACTGAAAAGCAAACCCCCAAAAGTAAACAAACCACTCACGTAACCGGAAATCAGCTGCTGTGCGGCAGCTCAAACAGTTCTTAAAGTAATGAAGCTTAAACAGTTCTTAAAGCGATGTTGCAAAAACAGTTCTCAAAAGTAGTATTGCAAAAGTTCAAAATGCTTACAGTCCATTTAAGGAGAGACTTTTAAAGACGATTTAAATTCACTTTCACGTCGTGTTGCTGCAGTTCCAAGTCGAACTATACTTTTCCCACGGAGAATTTACAAAGATGGAAATAAAACGGCTCAAAGGCACTGACCTTTCCTTTACAACACTGTACTCAATCCTTTCTGCTATTCACTGGGATTAACACGAGCACAGTCAACGAATTCCTTCCGAATGAGGATCAAACAAGTTCGAAGCTGTTTCACCGTCGAAATCGATTTTTCTCGATCTTTTAACTCCCGAACTCCGATCTTCAGTCTCCACTGATTCTCAACTAGCAGTATTATAAAGAAACGGCTGGCAATGACCTTTTAAACTTTAGGCATTAGATAAAACTTCATCTTTCAACTAAACTGCGTCATAACATTAAATCACGCAGTGGCATGAAGTCAACATGGCAAATCCAGCCACGAACTGCCCCTCCTCACAGGGAGGGGTCCTCCTTTTATACCCTGTAAAAAGAAACCTGTCACATGACCTCTACTGGCGGGGAAAATGACGTCACTCCACCATCTCAAGACCATTACCTCAAGTCCAGTATAACTTCAACACCTGTCACGTGACAAGTACGTAACAACATTAAAAACTTTGCCCATCTAACCTGTGGATGACAGCTCTTAGATCAGGACAGATATGTCCCGGACTTTGCTGAGGTCACCGCAGATCTGATGTCCGATTCCTCTGAACATGTTTAGCAGAACAGTCTGCATCACAGCTTGTTCAGGTGACCGAGCATCCTCTGCTGGAAGAGTTATATTTCAATGTCCGTTTCCTTGCTTTCTGGTGCGAACATTGGAAGCGGGTATCGTTAGCGGTGAAAGGGTTTCTCTGCTTTCACACTGATGCGATTGCCTTGTGGCGTTATGTGGATCTGTTGTCATGTCCTGGATTAAATTGTGCAAACGAATTGAGCTGTTTGTATCCCTCCGCATGGAACTTGACGCGTTTGTCAACGTAACAAGAAAATCGAGTCTCGCAACAAAAAACAAACCTTGTATTAGGTGTGTATTTATATGAAAAGGCTGTGCAGATATCGGGGTTCTCTGCGTTAAAACAGAGATGCTGTGTTTGTGTATTCTTTATGAGCAGCTGATGTGGTGCAGTCTCCTATCGAGTAAGGGATCCTCGCTGATTATTAACCTCCGTTAGGTTTGCAATGCACGGTCACAGATATTGCCCGACCGGTCATTATCTGCTGATGGGCGTGACGAATTTAATTGGCTCAGTGAGAGCAAGGCTAACACTGAACTTTGTTTCCTTGCTGGGAATGAAAGAATGTAACCGAGTTCAGACCATAGCGGGTGAGTCTGGAATTCCCCTCATACTCCCCGTGTTTATGTAATTGATCCTTGGCTCATTTAAACTGTTCAATACTTCCTCCTTCTGCACTTCACTGTTGTGACGCTCTGTTCAGTTTGATCATTAATTGTGGTCCTTTACTCAGTGAGGGAAATTGATCACATAAACGGACTCTGCGGTCCGCCTGCTCCATTCCAACAACACAGCTTCTTTATTGCTTGTCCCTGTATTTTCTGTTCGGGTATTAACCCTACAAACCCTAGGAACTGTTCTGCTATTAAGAGAGAGAGAGGGGAGGCGTCCAACGCAGTGAGAGAGAGGGGAGGCGTCCAACGCAGAGAGAGAGAGAGAGACAGAGAGACAGAAACTGCTCGAAAGATTGATGTCATGGTTTCTCTGCCAGCTTGTTGACCTTTCCCCGAGGTCACTTGCCTGCTTGTAAAAGTTCCTGCAGAGAGAGAAGAACGGAGCAGGTTGAGGGACAGCTTTTGTCCGACATGTGGCGATACAAGCCAGATCACCTGTTACACAGGGACACACAGGTTCGGACACTGAACGAGCTTTGTTGCGCCCACAAGACGGTGGGGTTTTCTGGAGGATCGATTCGCGGAAATCGATCAGTGCCTCACAGTGTGAAAAGGTGCGACCGGTGTGGAATTATTTATGTGTCCCCCCTCTCCTGGGTGATAATTCCATGACTGAAGAACGGCCGTACGTGCTATGGTCATAGTCGGTGACCACAACAGGAATTCGGAAGACCACGGAAGATAACGGGAAGATCGACGGCATCACCTCTCAGCTCTCTCTCTCCATCGCAACTCAACTAAATACCATAAAATGAACAGATCTCTCTTATCACCGTAAGACTCTATCCATTCAGCCCCAGGTTTGAAAGAGCCTAGTTTTGTTTCTATTACCACACTTAATATATCATTGCTGACCAGTTCCAATATATTTGCTTTTATATTACTGTATTTCCTAGTTACTAATAAACATTGTTAGTTTACAGCAATACCAGACTCCAATGTGTTTTCCACTTCTGCTGGTTCTTCAGCCCCTCACGGGTTATTTGATCGGAAACAAGAAGGCAGTGGGAGAGCACCTGAGGGTTTCCAGCGGGAAGACACTCTGCGTTCTCGGGGGCAAAGACAGGCCAGACTGCGCAGACGCGTGACGTCAACCAGTTGAGCGCGAACTGTTTAAAAAGGGCAAGGAATCTGCAGAAACTTTTGATTCGGAACAAGACGGCAGCGGGAGAACACCTGAGGATTTCCAGCGCGAAGAAAGTTTGAGTTCTCGGGTACAAAGACAGGCCAGAATGCGCAGGCGCGTGACGTCAACCAGTTGAGCGCGAACAGTTTAAAAAGAAGACAGCCATATTCAGCGGGCAGCGGAGCGAGAGGCAGCAGAGTGGAAGGGCGTTGGCTCCACGGGCTTCGGCGATAACGGGACGCGGTAAGCTGTTGATTGGAAAAGGAAGTAGTATGTGTGTGTGAAGCCAGTTTTCTGTGATCGTTGTCAGATGAGGGAGGTACTGGAGTCTCCCGGCGTCCCGGACGGCCACATCTGCACCAGGTGCTTCGAGATGCAACTCCTTAGGGATCGTGTTAGGGAACTGGAGCTGCAGCTCTCTGACCTTCGTCTGGTCAGGGAGAGTGAGGAGGTGGTAGAGAGGAGTTACAGACTGGTGGTCACTCCGGGGCCACGGGGGACAGAGAAATGGGTCACAGTCAGGAGAGGGAAGGGGAAGAGTCAGGTACTAGAGAGTACCCCTGTGTCTTTACCCCTTGACAATAAGTACTCCTGTTTGAGTACTGTTGGAAGGAGGGCAGCCTGGCTGGGGGATAGACAGTGACCGTTCCTCTGGCACAGAGTCTGGCCCTATGGCTCAGAAGGGTAAGGAAAGGAAGAGGAAGGAAGTAGTGATAGGGGACTCTATAGTCAGTGGTTCAGACAGGCGATTCTGTGGACGCAGGAAAGATACCCGGGTGGTAGTTTGCCTCCCACGTGCCAGGGTCCGGGATGTTTCTGATCGCGTCCAAGATATCCTGCGATGGGAGGGAGAACAGCCAGAGGTCGTGGTACATATTGGTACCAATGACATAGGTAGGAAAAGGGAAGAGGTCCTGAAAGAAGACTACAGGGAGTTAGGAAGGAAATTGCAAAGCAGGACCTCAAAGGCAGCAATCTCGGGATTATTGCCTGTGTCACGCGACAATGAGAATAGGAATAGGATGAGGTGGAGGATAAATGCGTGGCTGACGTATTGGAGCATGGGGCAGGGATTCAGATTTCTGGATCATTGGGATCACTTTTGGGGCGGGTGTGACCTGTACAAAAAGAGCAGATTGCACTTGAATCTCAGGGGGACCAATATCCTGGCAGGCAGGTTTGATAGAGCTGTTGGGGAGGGTTTAAACTAGTTTGGCACGGAGGTGGGAATCAGAATGTGAGTGCAGGGATTAAGGTAGAAGGACAAGGGCATAATGCTAAGAGTTCTAAGTTGATGTAGAAGGACAGGCAGGGGACAGAACATAATTGTAGCCAGTTAAAGGGTTTGAAATATGTCTATTTCAAATGCTAGGAGTATTAGGAACAAGGAGGATGAACAGAGCATGAATAGTACGTGGAACTACGATATTGTGGCCGTTACTGAATCTTGGTTGGAGGAAGAGCAGGATTGGATGATGCAGGTCCCAGGGTTCAGGTGTTTTAAAAGGAACAGGATGGGAGGTAACAAAGGTGGGGGGGGGGGGAACAGTGGCTTAGCTGGTCAGGGATAGTATCACGGCTATAGAAAGGGAGGACGCTGCAGAAGGAGTGTCCACGGAGTCAGTCTGGGTGGAAATCAGAAATAGGAAGGGATCAATCACTGTGCTGGGAGTAGTCTATAGACCCCCAAATAGCCCTCGAGACGCCGAGGAACAGATAAGCAGGCAGATTTTAGAATGGTGCAGGAAATACAGGGTAGTTGTTATGGGTGATTTCAACATCCCTCATATTGATTGGCACCTCCTGAGTGCAAGGAGGATAGACAGGGTTGAATTTGTCAGGTGTGTTCAAGAAGGATTCCTGACTCAGTATGTGGACCGGCCGACGAGAGGAGAGGCTATCCTGGATCTAGTTCTGGGTGATGAACTGATCAGGTGCCAGACCTCTTGGTGGTGGAGAATTTTGGTGAGAGTGACCACAACTCCCTCAGCTTCAGCACAGCTATGGAAAGGGATAAAACCAGACGAAATGGTAAAGTGCTTAACTGGGAAAAGGCTAACATTGAAGGAATGAGGCAGGAACTATCGAGAGTAAATTGGAAACAGATGTTCAAAGGGGAAAGCACAGAAGTAATGTGGGGGAAGTTTAGGGACCAGGATAGGTTTGTCCCACTGAGGCAAGGGAAAATGGTAGGAAAAGGGAACCGTGGCTGACGAAACATGTGAGGCAACTCGTCAAGTGGGAATAAAGAAGCATATGTTAGATATAAGAGCAGGAAGTAGGAGACAATTATGAGAAATATAGGGTAGCCAAGAAGGAGCAAAAGAAAGGATTTAGTAGAGCTCGAAGGGGACATGAGAAAGTCTTGGCATATAGGATTAAGGAGAACCCCCAAGGCGTTCTCTGCGGATGTGAAAAATAGGAGGATGACGAGAACGAAGGTGGGACCGCCAAAGGATAAAGAGGGCAACATGTGCCTGGAGGCAGAGGAGGTTGGGAAGGTCCTAAATGAATACTTTGCTTCAGTATTCACAAGTAAAAATAATCTTGATCAGGATGAGGTCGAAGTCGAGCGGGGCTGACTGCTGGGCAATGTGGAGATTAAGGAAGAAGGAGTGCTGGATCTTCTTAAAAACATTAAGATTGATAAATCCCCTGGGCCGGACATGATACACCCCAGGTTGTTGTGGGAATTGAGAGAAGAGATCACTGGAGCATTAGCTATGATCTTTGAATCCTCTTTTGCTACAGGGGAAGTGCCGGAGGACTGAAGAATGGCAAATGTAGTTCCCTTGTTTAAAAAAGATAATAGGGAGAAACCTGGGAACTATAGACCGGTGAGTCTTACGTCAGTGGTATGTAAACTACTGGAAAGCATTCTAAAGGATAGGATCTACGAGCATTTGGAGAAGTACAGTCTACTCATGGATAGTCAGCATGGCTTTGTGAAGGGAAGATCATGCCTTAAGAGCCTGACTGAGTCTTCTGAAGAGGTAACAAAGGAATTTGATGAGTGTAGGGCAGTGGATGAAGTCTACATGCAGGTTTGCAAAGCATTTGACAAGGTCCCTCATGGGAGACTCATGCAGGCCCTCATGAAGGATGTGGAAGCTATGGAGAGGGTGCAGAGGAGATTTACCCGGATGTTGCCTGGTTTGGAGAACAAGTCATGTGGAGCAAGGTTAGCAGAGCTGGGACTTTTCTCTTTGCAGCGTAGAAGAATGAGAGGGGAATTGATGGAGGTCTACAAGATTATGAGGGGCATAGATAGGGTGGATAGTCAGTACCTGTTTCCCAGGGCACCAATAGCAAACACCAGAGGGCATATGTACAAAATTAAGGGAGGGAAGTTTAGGGGAGACATCAGGGGTAAGTTTTTTACACAGAGGATTGTCAATGCCTGGAATGACTTGCTAGCGACGGTGGTGGAGTCTAAAACATTAGGGGTATTTAAAAGCCTCTTGGGCAAGCATATGGATGAAAGGAAAATAGAGGGTTATGGGGTAGTGTGGGTTTAACACATTTTTGGGGAGTATATGGGTCGGCACAACATGGAGGGCTGAAAGGCCTGTACTGTGCCGTAGTGTTGTATGGTTGTCTGGTTCTATGGGGTACGTGACACACTTCTCCTGGCAGTTCATTCCAGATGCATAACTTCCTCCGGTGTTAAAAAAAAATCACTTCTTAGTTCTCCTTGGAATACCTTCCTTTTTCTGTATCAGTGCCCTCACGGTTTGACTTCCAAACCCGTCGGAAAGATTACAACTGTATACCGCATCTCAAACATTCAGGGGTTCACCCCGTATTCGCTTACGTTCCAATGGAATAAAGATTTAGAAACATAGGAAGCCTACAGCACAATACAAGCCCTTCGGCCCACAAAGCTGAGCCGGACATGTCCTTACCTCAGAAATTACCCTGGATTACCAATCGCCCTCCGCTTTTCTCAGCTCTGTGCACCTGTCCGGGAGCCTATCGCTTCAGCCTCCACCACGTCGCCGGCAGCCCATTCCACGTACTCACCACTCTCTGATTTAAAACAAAATAAGCCTGACATCCTCTCTGTAACTACTTTCAAGCAGCATAAAACTGTGTCCTCTCGTGCTGGTCATTTCAGCCCCGGGAAAAGGTCTCTGACTATCAACACGATCAACGCCTCTCATCACCTTATACACCTCAATCAGGTCACCTCTCATCCTCCGTCTCTCCAAGTAGAAAAGGCCGAGTTCACTCAACTTATTCTCATAGGGCATGCTCCCCAGTCCAGGCAACATCCTTGTAAATCTCCTCTGCACCCTTTCTCTGGTTTCCACATCCTCCCTGTCGTGAAGCGACCTGAACTGAGCACAGTACTCCAAGTGGGGTCTGACCAGTGTCCTATATAGCTGCAACATTACCTCTCGGCTCTTAAACTCAGTCCCACAATTGATGAAGGCCCATACACGGTATGCCTTCTTACACAAGGATGAAGTGACGTGTCTCCGGTCTACGGTCTGCATCTCAAACCTCATGTCCATCAAACAGAACGATTTCTTAATCTTTTTTTTTATTATGGAACAAAAGATGTTTGATTTAGTGTTAGATTCAGAACGGAAACATCAAGATTCTATTCTTGAGTAGCTCACTCACCAATCTCCTGTGTTTTTGTTTCAGAACCGGTTTCCAATGCCACTGTTACATCTAATGCCACCAGACTGATAGAGTACAGTGACACCGTCTCGCTAAACTGCTCCGCAACAGGCACGGACGTCTCTTACCTGTGGCTTGAGGAGAATAGCACGATAACTCCCGGTGGCAGGTTTGAGCTGAGTGCCGATAACAGCACACTCACTGTTTCTGGAGTGCTACGGACAGACGGAAGATTCACCTGCAGAGCAAGCAACCTGATTAACGAAATCACAATCGCTCCGTTGTATCTCGATGTCTACTGTAAGTGTCCCGAGACTCCGGTAGATGCACAGAGTATTGTTAGTCCTGCTAGATATGGGGATCCCACAGAGGGGGATTATATCTGTGAACGGTAACACAGTGTTAAACTCAGATGAACATCCGAATTACTGAATAGTTTTCGGGAGTCATATCCAAGTTTATCTCGGAAGCTAGGAAATTAAAATTGTTTTTTTTTTACTTTAAAACTATCATCTGAGTCGCATTACGGCGAACATTAAACTATCACAATGTAGGTTCACTCCTGTACTTCAGGAGAAAGAAATGTGTTGGAGAACGTGGTAATTGCACACGAGGTCAGAGACTTGAGACTATGGTGTACGGCCACGTGACATTCGGCCGGAACCTTGATTACATTAGTTATTGCATCATCACTCCATGTTGCCTTGCAGAAATACATTGGTATTTTACTTGAAAAAATTACTGAATTTCCACAAACCACACAGTTAGAGAAGATACAAAACAATATTGCTTATGACTGAGTTTACCAGAGACAGGTTTGATGATATGAGGTAACTGTGCAATGCATAGTGCCGTGAGACGTGGATAATCTGACACTGTGTCTCGACTCTCCTGTTTACCGTCTGTGACTTTTCGGCAAATACATTCGCCGGTGTGTAGGAGCACTGCCACTGCTCTTCCTGTCCGGCTGCGAAACTCTGCAGAACTTCCTGTCTAATTTGTTGCAATCCGTTATCTTTTAGACGGACCAGATCGTCCATTTCTCATCGCTCAACCGGACTCGTCGCTTCACAATGCCGGAAGCACCGTAACGTTAAGATGTTTCACACAGTCGCACCCGGTTGCTGATTTATATTTGCAACTGAACGGTGTCCATCGACAAAGTGGGCAGCCTCTCATCCTCGACGACATCTCTGTGAGCGATACGGGGAATTATACTTGTAAGGCCTATAACAGGCTGACCGGGAGGTACAATGCCTCAACCATGCAAATCAATGTGCTCGGTAGGTAGTCAGTATCTCTCTTTGCTGTGGCCATCTACTTAACGGTGTTGGTGCAGACAGACCAGAGTAATTAAACTATATGCCTTCAAGATTTCCCCTTGAGGAAGTCCGATCGGGGATTTCCGGTTTTCCCAGTTTCCGTTGAGGCAGCTGATTCTCGTTTGAGTTGGCTTCATAAATATCTTCAGGATTCAGCCCCTGGATCAGCTGCTAGTTTGTTCCCGTCCAAACTCCCTGCCTGTTTACCTTCCCTTCAACTTCCTCTTGGAGCCTTGCCTCGCCTTGCTTCTCCTGGAACCTTGCCGTCAACGTTGTCAAGTTCTGCCACCGGAGCAAGATAATGAACTGTCTTCCGTTGTTTTGAAATCTCTCTGTGTCCACACATTCGCTAGGTAGTTCCATGTCCTGGTTCCGCTATCTTAGTCAAGTCCCAGACCAGGCCCGGAATCTTTGTCTCGTCCAGGGCCTGTGTCATGTCCAGCGTCCTTTCTTCCCCACATTCCTCGCTTCCTTCTCATGCCTAGTCCTGTTCCTGGCAGTTCAGTGTCTGTGTCTTGCATTTGTGTCCCCTCCCAACGCCTCCTTTATGACAGAATATTTCTTTCGCTTTGGAAGGTGTATATCCTGCGCCTTCCGGTTTGCTTTCAGAAATTCCAGCCGTTGCTGCTCTGCCGTCATCCCTGCCAGTGTTCTTTTCAGATCAATTCTGGCCAACTCCAGCCTCACGTCCCTGTAATTCCATTTCCTTCACAGTATTGCTGATAGGTCTGACTTTAATTTTTCCTTCTGAAATTTCATGGTGAATTCAACATTACTGTGATCACTGACCGCAAGAGATAAGTCTTACCTCACATTTGCATTTTAATTGTATTTACAGAGCTAGTGACTGGGGTTGCCGTGGTGACCAATAATTCCACCCCCCTGGAAAACCTCGATACCATCGCACTGAGTTGTGACGCGTCGGGCACTGTTCAGACACGGACATGGTTCAAGGATAACCAACCCATCCAGGAAAACGGCAGAATAGTTAAATCTCCCGACAAGGCGAAACTGACTATAATCAGTGTTAACAGAAACGACGCAGGGACGTACAAGTGCATCGCCAGCAACTCTTTCAGCAGTGGCGCTGGAGAGACCGACGTGTCAGTTTACTGTAAGTACGCATTTAATCACCAACTTTCATTTGCATCGGTTATTACTGCAATCTCATTTATTACTGTGTTCTCATTTTCAGATGGACCAGAGATGGTCAGAATTCTACCGGAACGTCCAGTTGTTTCACATCTTGTCTCAAAGCTGACATTAGCTTGCTTTGCTCTCTCAGTCCCCTGCGGTGAATATGCATGGTACAACGGGAACAATCTCCTGCAAACTGGGCAGGAACTCACCCTTCTGTCAGTCAGCTCGGCTGACGTTAGAAATTATACATGTCGTGTTACTAATGGCGTAACCAAGAGGAGCAGAAATGTTACTGTCCAGGTTACCGCACAAGGTGAGTGAAAGTCTCTCTCGCTGGTGTATAGAAACACAATGATCACAGATCCAAGCATTTCCCTTTCCAGAACTCCTCACCCCGCACCTCTCATTTATTTCTAAATCGCTGATTAAAATTAAATAATAATATTTAAAAAAAACATTCTTCCTAAAAAAAATCATAAGCTTTGGAAGTTCTGGAGAAAATCTGAAATGAATTTCCTATTCGCACGCCCTGGATGAATTTAAGTTCAGCCTTTCCGTTAAAATTGTTACCTTGTACACCTGTTTTAAGAAAAACGTTTGGTAGAATCATAAGCACAGCTCAACCCTGACAGGGCAATATAGGAGGTGGTAAAACGTATCAATGAAGGATGAGCAGTGATGTACATGGATTTCAGAGAGGTATTTGACAACATTCCCCTTGATGGGATCATTCGGAAAGTCGGGTGTCGGGAGATCGAGAGGAACTAGACTACGTGGATTCAGAATTGAATTTTGACAGAGAGGAATCGATGGTAATAGTTGGCACGTATTCTGCCTGTGCGTTGTATGACTAGTGGTGAAACGCTGGGACCTGTTCCCTTCTGAGATAGCCTCTCAATGCGATTTTTATAAACGGCACGGCTGGGATGGTGGAGGGGAGGACGAGGATGCTTGAGGTAACACTACGGCATGTTTGTGTTCTGGAGAGAGAAGACGGTTTTCCTAGATTCCATTAGTAGCAAGCGGAACTGTGCTGAGAAGATGCAGATGGGGCACAATCACGATCAGTGTGCTTTAATGAACTTTGTAAGGTCGCGAAATGGCGTGAAGTACTCAGCAGGGCAGAGGACGGCTGCCGAGCGGGAAACGTTATATTACAGGTTTTGTTTAAATCTAGTTTACCCAGGGAAATGTTAGGATGAACACAAATTTCAGCGAACGCAGCAGAGAAGGCAAAAGATGATTTCTGACAGATTAAATGGAGATGTTCTGTGATGCAAGTGGTGAAATTACGTCTGCAGAAGATGGAAGTGTGAAGCATGAACGAACAGAACGTCTGGTGATAACGGAAACAGGAGGATGTAAATGCTGTCAGAATGGTAGAAGAGCCGGGGCGGGGCGGTGTATCTCAGCAATAAATTCAAAGAGCAATTCGTGTTCAACACATTCCGAACGTCGGAGATTCCCAAAGCTCCTTACGTGGTGAATAAAACACTCCGAGGCATTTACAGACGACAGACAAGAGACATCGATTGCTTCTCATTATATTGATCACAAACTACTTACAATTTCTTTTGTGGCGACCAGAACATTTCAGAGGGTGGATCAACTTTCATATCTGAAATGCCTGGGACGCAAAATTCCAATTAAAGACAATTCAACACTGAGAAAAGACGTGTTTTGCAACGTTATATATATATATATTTGCTTTGTGTTTCAGCACCAAAGACATGTGACAATTTTACCCTCGGCTCTGGCGCAATCGTGGGCATTGTACTTGGTTTACTTGGCGTGGGCCTGATCGGCGGAGTCAGTGGATGGTTGATCGCGAGGAAAACTGGCGGGTAAATGCTTTTCTCTCTGAATCCCGCGTCTACTTTTAACCATTGGAAGACACGGACTGACAAGCGATAGTGCATCCACGTGCCAGGGAGGTGACAGGCAGGACATAGTCTGAGTGGGTGAGAACAGTGGGAATTGCGGAAATGAGAAAGGCCGAATTTGCACAGAGCTGAAGATGGAGGAATCTGACAGGCGGCTGAAATAATTTTCTCTACTTAATCAAAAATGGACACTTTTGTTGAGATCTGAGTAGCATTAGATCAGACATCCGAGAACTGGAACAGCATCAAGGAATATCTAGAGAGAATCAGATGGATTTATCGGAGCCGTTCCCATTCGGTGTACCAGTGCAAGAATGACACCTTCTGCCGATTGAATGATTTGACCATTGTTTCTATTTGTTCAGGGCGAAAGGTTCACCACAATCCGAATATGACACGAGCATCAACCCGGGAAGAATGAGTGAGTGACCTCTCTTTCAATTGCCCTGTTACTGAGCCCGCGGAAATATTAACATTTGATTTAAATATGGGAGTTGGAGGTTAATGACGTACAGAAACAGGAGCTTTTCACCTGGCGAATGGTCACGAATAGTGTTACCTGTGTTATTGAGGCTTCCAATTCAATTAGTTGAAAATTTCAACTCACGATTGCAGTATCAACGGTGAGATGGAAGGGCAGTTTGTGCAACTTAATTTCCCTTCATATTGATCAATATCTGACATCAGTGAGTTAACTCCCCATGAACTTGTCTGATACTGCTCGTGGAATCTTCACATTTGATTTCTATATGGCCGTTCATAGTCCACAAGAAGCTCTAGGTTTTCATATGAACGTAAGGACATAAGAAATAGGAGCAGGAGTAGGCCATCCGGTCCATCGAACCTGTCCCGGAATTCAATAAGTTCATGGCTGATCTGTCCTTAAACTCAGCTCCATCCACCTGCCTTTACCCCATAATTGCCCTACTATGTAAAAATCTATCTAACTGTATCTTAAATACATTTAGTGAAGAATGGAAACAACAATAGAAACAACTTTCCTTCCTTCTATCTTAACTATCCATTTCAAAGTTCTGTATGTTTCTCACAAATCCCCTCTCATTCTTCTGAATTCCAGAGAGTACAGTCCCAGGCGACTCAGTCGCTCCTCATAACTTAACCCCTTCATCTCTGGAATCAGCCTGGCGAACCTCCTCCGTACTGCCTCCAATCCTGCCTCGAGTATGGAGAACAGAACTGCACACAGTACTCCAGGTGCAGCCTCACCAGTACCCTGTATAGTTGCAGCATGACCTCCCTGCTCTTCAATTCAATCCTCGCAATGAAGGCCAACATTTCGTTTGCCTTCTTAATAACCTGTTGTATCCGCAGGCCAACTTTTTGCGATTCATGCACAATCACTCCCAAGTCCCTCTGCACAACAGCATGCTGCAATCCTTCACCATTTCATCATAATCTGCACTTCTATTATTCCGTCAAAAGTGGATGATCTCGCATTTACCAATGATGTATTCCATCTGCCAGATCTTTGCCCACTCACTTAACCTATCTATATCCCTCTGTAGACTCTCCACTTCCTCCGTACAATTTTCTTTTCCACTCATTTTAGTGTCATCAGCAAATTCTGCTGCGCTACACTCAGTCCCCTCTTCCAAATCATCAACTTAAATGGTAAACAGCTGGGGGCCCAGCACCGACCCCTGCGGCACCCCACTCACCACTGACTGCCAACCGGAGAGACGCCCATTTACATCAACTGTCTGCCTTCTCTTGGCTAACCAATCCACTCTCCATGCCAATACACTTCCTCCGACTCCATGCATCCGTATCTTATTTGTAAGTCTCTTGTGCGGCACCTTATCGAACGCCTTCTGGAATTCCAGGTGTACGACATCCACCTGTTCCCCTCTATCCACTGCACTCATTATGTCCTCAAAGAACTCCAGTAAGTTTGTCAAACATGGCCTGCCTTTTCTGAATCCATGCTGCGTCTGTCTAATGGAACTACTCCTTTCTAAATGTTCCACTATTTCTTCCTTCATGACAACTTCAAGCATTTTCCCCGACTACGGATGTTAAGCTAACTGGCCTATTGTTGCCCGTTTTTTGCCTACGTCATTTTTTTGGAAAAAGTGCCGTGACAGTTACTGTCTTCCAACCCGCCGGGACCTGCCCAGAGTCCGGAGAATTTTTGTAAATGATCACCAACGCGTCCACTATATCCTCCGGCAATTCCTTCAGCACCCTGGGATCCCACCTGAACCAGGGGTATTATCTATCATCATTCCCTCTTGTTTGCTCATCACAATCTCTTTAGTCCATAACATGATTCTTTGATATATCTGAGCGAATGGTCACGGATAAAGCTGTCTGTGTTGCTGAGTTTCCCGTTACAGAATGTGAAATTATCAACTTGAGGTTACAGTCTCAGTGGACAGATGGAATGGTAGTTGATGCAGCTTAATGTCCCCTCATGTTGGTCAATATCGGACCTCAGTTACTGGTCCCCTGTACAAGCGATTACCTGCTTCTGGCCAATGGTGGGTAGGAAGCGATAGCTGGCGTTTCGTTCAGGGGCCGGATTGACGTCTGTTATGTTTAACAACGGCTCCTGATGTTCTTCAGTGTTGTGACATACCTGTGTTGTTCCCACAGGCACCTCGGATACAAACACCGTGAACGCAGCGCAAAACTATGAAAATTTCCCAAGGAATGAGCAGGTTAGATGTTTGTATTAAGTCCATGATCTCAGTCACTGCTTTGCAACTGAAGGTGGGATCTCATGTAGGTTTTCAAAGCTTGCAGAGAGATTTAGGCCAGTTAGAAGAGTGGGCTGAAAGATGGCAGATGGGGTTTAATGCTGATAAGTGTGAGGTGCTACATTTTGGTAGGAATAATCCAAAAAGCATATGCATGGTAAATGTTAGGGCATTGAAGAATACAGTAGAACAGAGTGATCTAGGAATAATGGTGCATAGCTCCCTAAAGGTGGTATCTCGTGTGGATAGGGTGGTGAAGAAAGCTTTTGGTATGCTGGCCTTTATAAATCAGAGCATTGAATATAGGAGTTGGGATGTAATGTTAAAATTGTACCAGGCATTGGTGAGGCCGAATTTGGAGTATTGTGTACAATTCTGGAAACTGAATTATAGGAAAGATATCAACAAAATAGAGAGAGTACAGAGAAGATTTACTAGAATGTTACCTGGGTTTCAGCACCTAAGTTACACGGAAAGGCTGAACTAGTCTTTATTCTTTGGAGCGTAGAAGGTTGCGGGGGGGGGGGGGACGTGATAGAGGTATTTAAAATTATGAGGGGTATAGATAGAGTTGGCGTAGATAGGCTTTTTCCATTGAGAGTAGGGGAGATTCAAACAAGAGGACATGAGTTGAGAATTAGGGGGCAAAAGTTTAAGGGTAACACGAGGGGGAATTTCTTTACGTAGAGAGTGGTAGCTGTGTGGAATGAGCTTCCAGTAGAATTGGTAGAAGCAGGTTCGGTATTGTCATTTAAAGTAAAATTGGATAGGTATATGGACAGGAAAGGAATGGAGGGTTATGGGCTGAGTGCAGGCCGTTGGGACTAGGTGAGAGTAAGCGTTCGGCACGGACTAGAAGGGCCGAGATGGCCTGTTTCCGTGCTAAATTGTTATTTGGTTATATGTGGTCGTATGGAAAGATAAGAACATAAGTAATGCGGTCGGTAGCGTCCATCGGGCCTTTCCTCTCTGACTGGCCATGATGTCGATGCTGTGTTGATAGTGGAAGAAGGGAAACCCCCTTTTTACCTGAAGAAAGAGGACATCTCCTTCGTACTGGACTGCAAAGTCTCAGCCTGAGAGCAGATATGGCGAAGCCGGAGGAATTGAGACAACGGGATTGTTTTCCTTCATGTGACAGGGTGAGATCAGATATCGTCCAGATATATCTGAGAGTCCGTAGGTTCATAATAGACATCTGCAGGTAAGACTGACCCAGAGATAGAGACAGGGAGATCAGGTTCATAATAGACATCTGCAGGTAAGACTGACCCAGAGATAGAGACAGGGAGATCAGGTTTATAATAGACATCTGCAGGTAAGACTGACCCAGAGATAGAGACAGGGAGATCAGGTTCATAATAGACATCTGCAGGTGAGACTGACCCAGAGATAGAGACAGGGAGATCAGGTTTATAATAGACATCTGCAGGTGAGACTGACCCAGAGATAGAGACAGGGAGATCAGGTTCATAATAGACATCTGCAGGTGAGACTGACCCAGAGATAGAGACAGGGAGATCAGGTTCATAATAGACGTCTGCAGGTGAGACTGACCCAGAGATAGAGACAGGGAGATCAGGTTTATAATAGACATCTGCAGGTAAGACTGACCCAGAGATAGAGACAGGGAGATCAGGTTTATAATAGACATCTGCAGGTAAGACTGACCCAGAGATAGAGACAGGGAGATCAGGTTTATAATAGTCATCTGCAGGTGAGACTGACCCAGAGATAGAGACAGGGAGATCAGGTTTATAATAGACATCTGCAGGTGAGACTGACCCAGAGATAGAGACAGGGAGATCAGGTTGATTACCTGGCAAGTTGCCGGCTGGAGGCAAAGTGGATGAAGTGGTCGAGTTCCCCGTGGATGCAGGAAGCAGCATTAATTTAGTCGTCGACGTCGCGTATGAGAAGTGCGGGGCGGGCCCTAGTGTCGGGCTGAAACATAGACTGTTCCACCTGGCCGGGAACAAACGGACAGACACAGCTGGGAGCCCTGCGAGTGTTTTTGTTTCGTGGAAGTGGGAGGAGCCAAAGGAGAATGACTTAGAGTGAGCAGCAGTTCCGCTAGGCAGGGAAGAGTGGTGGGGACGCGAACCGGTTGGGCTTTTCATTCCAGAGCGAATGAGATGTCCTTCTTCAAGGAAACGGGGCTACCCTTCCTCCATCCTCCCGCCCCCGCCAGTAGCAGAGTTCCTCTTGTTTTTATCTACCACCGCGACGGCCTCCACGTCCAGCAAATAATTCTCCGCACCGTCCTCCACCTCCAACCGGATCCCACCACAAAGCTCATCTTTTACTCTTCCCCCCAAATCTCTGCTTTTTGCCGGGTTCAGCCCCTCCGTGACTTACTTAGTCATTCGCACCTTCCTACTGCTCTCCATCCTGGCAAGAGCAACAAGTGCTACACCTCCCCCCTCACTACCATTTGTGCCACAAACAGTCCACCTGAGGCGTCACTACTCCTGTGAGTCTCTCTGGGTCCGATACTGTGTCCGATTCTCCCGGTGTGGCCTGCCGCAAACCAATGGGCCCGAGGAGGTTTGGGAGACCGCTTCACCGAGCACCTCACAATCCCCCGCCAGAAAAGAAAGCGGGATCTGTCCGTGGCCACCCATTTACTGAATGTTGACGAAAGGTTTACTGCCTTTTCGAAGCGTTCCTGACGTCACAGACAATATATATTGCTCTCACACTGTATCAAAATATGGAAGCGCGTCGATCGGAGCACAGTGCAATTTCGCTCCAAGCAGCAATGAATGTGAACATTTTATATTATAGGGTTTTATATGCGGAGAGTCAGAATACAATTGTTATGTTTTTGCTCGAACGGAACAGTAAAAGAAACTGAACGATATATTTTCTCTTTCCAGGTCGCAAGTAACAACGCGCAAGATGGAGACTTCACTTATATGGTAAGGGATACATTTGAGTTAATCCCTTTCGTAAGTAATTGCTTCCACGCCATCCCGGGAGATAGAGAAGCTGAAGGAAAACATTCGACAGAGAAAATGACGTCGAAAAGGCAGCAACGGGAGACGCAGAAATGGCGGGTGAAATCATTAAATATTCTGCGTGTGACTCCACGGTAGAGCACGCCATCAGTATGACAGTGTCAAGACAGGGAAGTATACAGTGTTATAGTCCAGTCTGGCTGACCCCACCTCACTCCTAACTACTTGATTATGCCTTAATTCCGGTCGTTAGATTCCCAATTGCTGCCAATTCACCTAATTACAGCACAGCTGGTTCCCATTAGAGACGCGGCAGAAGAACCCTGGTGTCACAACCACGGGTCACCAGCTCGTTGATCTA
The DNA here is from genome assembly GCF_048418815.1 of Hemitrygon akajei. NCBI lineage: Eukaryota > Metazoa > Chordata > Chondrichthyes > Myliobatiformes > Dasyatidae > Hemitrygon > Hemitrygon akajei. The sequence continues at coordinate 1,579,344 of NW_027331944.1, read as the reverse complement.
TTCCCGTGTGATTACTTTGTTTCCCGACCGTTAGTTCTAACTTCATCTCCAGTCTTTAGATATTCTACGAATACCTCCTCTCCAGTTCAAGACTCCCCTGGTTACCTGTTCCACCTTTGGCGACTGTGCAAGCTCCTCTCAACCCTGTCTCCGTGTCTGTGCCCTGCACTTAGGTTCGCCCCCAGTCATTCCATGAAACATACAGTCACTATTATTATAGAAGCTGCAAGGGCTGATGGTAAATACATCAACTGCACCCCAGGGTTCGGAGATCTTATGGACCTCTCGTGCGTCCTACGATATTTAATAACATCAGCACTGTGTGTCTCAGCTCCTCTTTTCATCACGGACCGACCGTCCCGCGGTTCTTTCAGGAGCCGATGTGCTAAATACGTGCGGGACCTTTTCAGTGTTCTTCCCGTTCTCCCCCATCACAGATCGAATTTCGCTCTTAGTTGTTGCCAATCATAACGATTTCCTCACTTTCACAGGGACTTACTCTGGAGGATCGATCGGTTTACAGTGATTTGAAGAGATATGTGAACAAGGTGTTGGACATTCGATGCAAAATGTTAACTGCAAAGGGAATGTGTCCATTATGTTCAGGCCTACGAGCTGTGCAGAGCCATGGTTGCGCCGGCGCACATGTTACCCTGTGATGGGCAGTTTAAGGACACCTGACAATGTCGGACTGGAGTCAGGCGCTGAAACTGATATTCAAAGGAACGGTTCTCCTGGGCGCACGGCCACTGGGAACGTATAAACTACATTTTCTGCAGATTTGCATTGTCACGCTGTGTGGCGGAGATTCAGAAAACATCACTCGTGTTTTTATTCTCGCCAACAGTCCCTGCTTCGGGCTGCCTGCGAAGTCAACATGAATTGTGCATTGTGTTCACAGATGACGTCACGGTGAGCAGAAGCGGATGGTCGGCCCGTGAATTGGCACAGGAGTCGGACACGGTCGAGGCAGAAGCCGCTGGAAAAGACGTCTCTCACTTTCTCTTTCCAGTCGTTATCCATGTTTCACTGTCACACCCTCACGGCGGAGGCATCACTGAGTTCTCTCACCTGAACCCGTACTCCTCCGTCCCATAACCGGCACCCTCACACCGCCTCCAACCTTTGTCCCCTCAGCTCTGCTGAGCGATTGTGACCTCTAACCTCCTGACCCGCATCGTGCGCAGGTACATTTCTGACCCTTGGTGCGCTCAGAAACATGGCAGTCTGTCGCGCTCAACCTTCAGCTTCTGGTAGTCAGAGCGTAGGAAAGCCCGGAATTCGGCCCTTCGGCCCAACTCGTTCATGCTGACCGGAGCTGGTCCATTGGCCCGCATTTGGCCCATATCCCTTCCTCCCCATTTCCCTGTCTGAATGTTGAAACTGTTCCCCTTCCTGACACAGAGCGTTACACGCACCCACCACCCCCCAAGTGAAAAAGTGGATCACTTTAATCAACGTCCCACCTTTGGAAGTGTTTTGACGCAGCGTCGATCGTCTGTTTCAGGGAGATTCCAAGTAATTTGTTTCTAAATGTCTTCCCTGCTGGAAATCTGCAGTCCAAGCATAAATTGCCGGAAGCAATGTCCGGGTGGGGGAACCAGTTAAAGTTCTTGGGTCCTGGTAGCATCATATAGCCATATAACAATTACAGCACAGAAACAGGCCACCTCGGCCCTTCTAGTCCGTGCCGTACGCTTACTCTCACCTAGTCCAACCGACCTGCACTCAGCCCATAACCCTCCATTCCTTTCCTGTCCAATACCTATCCAACTTTACTTTAAATGACAACATCGAACCTGCCTCTACCACTTCTACTGGAAGATCCTTCCACAATCGGGGATCTCGGACTGAAAACACAGACTGGGTCTCTCTCCACAGAGGCTGACTGAACCAGTAATTGCCGGAAGCACCGTCTGGGTGGGGGAACCAGTTAACGTTCTTGGGTGCTGGTAGCATCATCGGGGATCTCGGACTGGAAACGCGGACTGGGTCTCTCTCCACAGTGGCTGACTGAACCGGCGTGTCTTCACAGTAATTTGTACATTTGTGTCTGTTTCACGGAGGAAAAGACACTCGGGAACAGAGCAGTGATTGGAGATCAGGGACAGATGTGATCTTCAGTGGCGCAGCTGCAGAAACCGTGTTCAGTCTCGCCCTGCGCTCCACCTCCCTCAGGGCGCTTGTGCTCCGACCCAATGAAGGGTTCGTCAGGTTGCTGTGGATCTAATTTCTGCAGATTTCAATCAGATCCGTCCTTTGTTGTGGCAGAATTAGGCTCTGAACAAACTGGTATTTTGTTACAAACTCCCCCACAGCCAAGCCTTCAATTATTTCCACGGGGCTGTAATAAATATCACACCACACCACACAATCCATCCCCCTGCAAGTCTTCTGTAACCCGTACTACTTCACATCCACATTCATTCATTTGTCACACACTCAAACGCACACACACACAAGCACAGACACACACACAAGCACAGACACACACACACTTACTCACGCACACACACACACACACACACACACACACACACACAAGCACAGACACACTCACTCACGCACACATACGTACACACACAGACAAACACACAAACATACACACACAAACACAGACACACACACCCATACACACACAAACACAGACACACACACCCATACACACACACACGCGCGCGCACACTCACACACAAACACACACACACACACACACACACACACACACACACACACACACACACACATACACAAAAACTCACACGCACACACTACCTTGTACGGAAGGTGGTAGCAGGGTGGCCATTGTTGGGGTGGCCTTTCCTGGGAGACGTAGGCCAGTGGTTAGAGTTGGTCTGTCAGGTTTCATTTTGGAAAGGTCGTTGTCTCTGGGAAGCTTCGACTAAGGTTCCGTTTGATTTCCTGTTACTGTACCTGGAGCGGTAAATTGTTGTTGTGTGGCCTAACTGCCGGATGTTGGAGACCTGGGAGACCCAGGGTCCCGCAGGGAACTGCATTTACGTGAGGTGTGTCTATCTGAAGCCCCTTGAAGACCGCATTAGGGATCTGGAGCAGCAGGTGGGCGACCGTCGGAGTTATAGGGGAGTAATCACCCCTGATTTGTAGCAGGTGAATTGCTGTGTGACTGGCAATAGGAAGAGAAATGTGAGCAGTCAGTTAGTACAGAGCACCCCTGTGGCCATTCTCGGCAATATTAAATGTACCGTTTTGAGCGCTGCTGTCGAGGCTGACCGCCCAGGGAATGCGGCGGAGACGAGGTTCCTGCTTCCGAGCATGGGTCCGTGGTGGAGAATGGGAAGTATGAGAAGAGAGAAGCGGTAGTGACAGGGGCCTCAACAGTCAGAGGAACAAACAGGAAAACCTGTGGACGCGAATGGGACACCCGGATCGTATGTGCCACTTTGGCGCCAGGGTTAGGGATGTCTCAGATCGCGTCCGCAGCATGCTGAGGAGGAGAGAGAGAGAGCTGTCAGAAGACTTGGTACAGCTTGGTATCAATGACATTGGGAAGGAAAAGCAAAGAGGTCATGAATAGAGAATTTAGAGAGCCAGGCCGAAAGCCGAGACGCAGGACCTACGGGGTAGTAACATCTGGATTGTTACCTGTGCAAATCGCCAGTGAGGGTGGACAGATCAATGCGTGAAGGGACTCAGGATCGGAAAACATAGTCAGCTCGCAGTCAGGCTATCAGGAAGGGCATCCAGCTGACAGGGCAAAATTGCAGCCAGCGGGGTGAGTATCGGGCATTAGGGATGCAGAATCAAGAAGGACCAGGTGAACGGTATCCCGGTTTCTGAAGGATGTAGAGGTGGAGGCTGTGAAGGCATTAGTCATGATCTAATACGAAACAGGGCTGCGGAGAAATCTCTTCAGCCAAAGGGTGGTGAATGTGTAGAATTGGTCACCAGAGGCGATGGGGAAGCCAGGTTGTTCAATGTATTTAAGGCAGAGAGTGACGGGTTATTGATTGGCTACGGGCAGATGAATAAACAGTATCATCCATGATTGAATGGCGGGGTAGACTCGATGGGCCCAATGGCCTTCCGGTCTTGTGCTCTTACGGTTATTACTTGTTTGTTCTCTCTTCCTCTCATGAAACGTGACCAGGGAGAACAGAATGTGACACCAGTTAACGTTCTTGGGTCCTGGTAGTATCATCGGGGATCTCGGACTGGAAACGCAGACTGTGGCTCTCTCCACAGTGGCTGACTGAACCGGCGGATATTCACAGTAATTTGTACATGTGTGCCTATCTCCCGGAAGAAACCACACTCGGGAACAGAGCAGTGACCGGAGATCAGAGGCTGATGTGGTCTGCAGTGCCGCCGCTGCGGAGAATCTCGGCCCCCGCCCTCTCTGTCTCCCGGAAGAAACCACACTCGGGAACAGAGCAGTGACCGCAGATCAGAGGCTGATGTGGTCTGCAGTGCCGCCGCTGCGGAGAATCTCGGCCCCGCCCTCTCTGTCTCCCGGAAGAAACACACTCGGGAACAGAGCAGTGACCGGAGATCAGAGGCTGATGTGGTCTGCAGTGCCGCCGCTGCGGAGAATCTCGGCCCCCGCCCTCTCTATCTCCCGGAAGAAACCACACTCGGGAACAGAGCAGTGACCGCAGATCAGAGGCTGATGTGGTCTGCAGTGCCGCCGCTGCGGAGAATCTCGGCCCCCCGCCCTCTCTATCTCCTCGGGCCGTTTGTGCCCCAGCCAGTAAAGGGTTAATCAGGTTGCTGTAACTCCAGTTTCTGCAGGTTGCAGTCGGCTCATTCGTTTGTTGTAACACAAAAGTTGTCTTCTGAACAGACTGGTATCGGGTTACAAACTCCCTCACAGCTAAGCATTCAAACATTTCCATGGACTGTAATGAATATCACAGCACAGGCCACACAACCCATCCCCCAGCAAGTCATTTGTAACCCAGTAATCTTCACATGCACATTGACTCCTCTGACACACACACACACACACACACACACACACACACACACACACACACACACACACACACACACACACACACACACACACACACACACACCCGTTCCGTTGCCCGGTGTTCGATCTTGCTCCCCGCCCTCTCTGTCACTCTGGGCGTTTATGCCCCCATCCCGGAAATGGGAAATAAAGTTTCTGTGGATCGAATAGCTGCTGATTGCCGCCGGCTCCGTCCTTTGTGATGTCACGGACCCCGGGACCGGGTACCGAACCAGCAGAAATGGAATAATACGTGGGGTCTGGTATTACTTTATCTAATGGTATTTTATTAGTAAACTAAGGAATACAGCACTATAAAAAAGGCAAATATATATGAAACAGGTTAGCAATGATATATTCAGAAGTGTGGAAATAGGAATCAAAAACCAACCTCTTTCAAAGTTTAGGGTAAATGAATAATTTGACGATGATGCAGAGTTCTGTTCAGTTTAGTTTAGTTAGTTGAGGTTGAGGTAGCTGCTGTTGTACCGTTGGGGGGGGAGGGAGGGAGGGAGAGAGAGAGAGAGAGAGAGAGAGAGGAGAGATGAGAGGAGAGAGAGAGAGAGAGAGAGAGAGATGAGAGAGAGAGAGAGAGAGAGAGAGAGAGAGAGAGAGAGAGAGATGCAGTTGCAGGCAAACCTTCCGTTGTCTTCTTGTCCTGTTGTGGTCACCCGACTGCGACCCCTCCGTACCGGGCCAGACCGTTCTTCAGTGGTGAGCCTGTCACCCAGGCGAGGGTGGACACACACACATGCCCCCCACCGGTCTGCTTCACACACTGTGAGCCTCTGATCGATTCCCCGAATGGATCCTCCAGACCCCCACCCTCGCGTGGGTGCACAACGCTCTTTCAGTGTCCCGTGGCGTGTCTGCCTGTGTCTCAGCAGACCTTGCTTTTTATCTCCCCTGACGGGGTACCAGCCATTCCTCAACTCCATGTCCATCACCTGGTACCGCCTTGCTGGCTCAGCGAGAAGCTGACAAGCAGGCAAAAGTGTCCTTGGAGCAAAAGTAAACAATTATCCATTAAGCCAATAACTTTAAATCTTTGTCTCTCTCACACACATCTGCGCTGGGTGCCTTCCCCACTTCTTCTTTCTCTCTCTCTCATTAGCAGCTTAGTTCACAGGGGGGGTCAACTCTGGGCCCCATCTCCGCCTGGTTTGCTCATCACACATCACACCCCCACCCTTAAAAGATTTTTTACGGGGGTAAAAATTAAAGCATAAATGCACATTACAGAGTCTAATATAATACATAAGTAGTCATTCATCAACAGAGTAACGCAGATATAATTTCAAACCTAACACCTAGATAAACAATCAGCAATTACATTGTCAGTCCCCTTTCCGTTGTATCTTTATATAAAATTCTTGTAACATCAGACTCCAACTTAGCAGTCGTCTATTCTTATTCTTCATGTTAGTCAAAAATACCAATGGGTTGTGATCAGTATAAACTATCAATGGCTCCTGTGCCGGACAAATGTAAACCTCAAAGTGCTGTAACGTCAGGATAAGCGACAGTAATTCTCTTTCTACAGTGGAACAGTTTTTAACTGAGGCGTATATTACAGAGTTTAGACTAATACATGTGCGATTATCACGTGGCACATCACGGAAGTGTATACAAATACTAATCGATATTTCCCATTTAACCTTAACATTCAGTAAATCTACCACGATTTTGCTTCATCCTTCACATGCCGTGTCACACACAAAAAAGTCAAATTCCTGCAAAACCAGATCTTGTTATTCAAACTGATAGTTTGTCAACCATTATCTCTTTTCACTTCGAAGCAGAGCACTTATCCCTCACGGGATCAGCTTGCCCGCCAGCTCGGATTCGGCCTTCACAGATTCCCTCTACAGGTGTTAGCTTATCGCCAATGTTTCGCAGACTAAGCCCATTTGCTGAACTGCCAAACAACTCATTAATTTTAAGCAAGTCATTAATTTTATCTTCAAGATATTTAAGTCTATTAGTTATTATAATAACACCAGCAGGTGATCCCCCCCTCTGGACAAAACAACAATTCAAGTGTTGCATCTCCAAATCACATACTTGAACAACATCACCAAGTTGTTTATCTTTAAATTTCAAAGTATAGTTTAACAAATCAGCATGTACTGTCTCAGCATCTGAGAGAGCTGTTTCTATCAGCCAAGTCAATCCAGACTTCACAGGAACTTTATTCAAAAGTCCATTAACAATATTTTTCCCTTTTCCTTCAATAATATTCACATCGTCAGCTTTCATCTCATCACTAACTCTTAGAACACCTTTTAGCAACTGTGACTTAGAATCCTCACTTTCCACCGTGTCAGGGTTAACCCCTTACTCAATGAACCAAGTCCATCTGACCCAAAAGGACTGCATTCGTTTTAAACCAAATCAGACACCTCAGACCTTTCCTGAGTTTTCAGACAAGGTTCAGTACCCTGTGAATCCACAGGTACCTCAACCACCTGAACACAGGCAAACGGGACATCTGCCTCTTCTAGGCTTTCAATACCAGTCCCAGTCTCAAATTCCAGGTGGCTCTGGTCCTCCCATTTATCTCTCGGAAACCCCCTATCAGGAGTAAACTCAACCTTGCGGGTTAAAACAACCTCGTCTGCTAACCCAGCAGACTCCTTCAAGGTAGCGGAATCCTTTTCATCTCGAATGCCCTTACATCATCGGGAACACACTCCTTAAATTCTTCAACTGCAAACAGCTCTTTCAATCTACATAAATCATCAGTTTCCAACACTGGACCTTCAACTGCCACATCTGATTCTCATCTTTCCTCTGAACCTCCACAAAGTCTTTCCCCGATAAGGGTAAATCAGTCTCGACCCCCCTTACTCTCCTCAGACCTCACTGTCGTCTAACCTCTTCCGATACAGGGACGGTGAAAACGTCTCAGCTAAATCCACGTCCGCCTCAGCTACATCAGGATTTTTCTCAACACTCCTTCTCGCCATGCTTCTGGTTACTGCGCAGGCGTGATGATCTCCAGAATCTGTGGGCGGGTCTTCAGCACTTAAAGGCTTACTCGTGAGCTGAACTGTTGGGAACACGTCCCTCCACCCTCCCCCCCCCCCCCCCCCCGCCAGGTCATTCCCGAGTAAGACATCCACATCACGTATCGGGAGTACAGACCGCACCCCGATCGTGACTGGCCTGGATACCAACTCACACTTCATACATATTTTATGCAACGGCACTGCCTCGGCCCCTTTTCCAACCCCTTCTATCATCACGTCACTAGTCTCTGTCTCAGCACTGAAGTCCAACACACTGCTTAGGGTTAGGGACTGAAAAGCCCCGGTGTCTGTCCGGATTCTCACTGGCACTGGGGTTGACCCCTCCTTCACAGATACCAACCCGGTCAAAAGAAATGTCTCCCGTCCCTCCTGAACTCGGCTTGGCTCCTCCTCCTCCTTTAGCGGCATTTCAGCCGGCTTAATACAGGCAGTTGTGGTTGTCGCCTTTCTCCTTCCTGTCTCTTTCTTTGGAGCTGGACGCTTAGATGCTATGTGACCAGCTTTCCCACAATTATAACACGTAAAGGCTGGGAAACTTCCTTCCAGTCTGCTTTTCCTCCTCCTTACGCTTTCCGCTAGTCCCCGGCTTATTCTCGGACTTCGCCGGCGGGCTTTCTCTACCGTCCCTACTACCCCTCCGGTAGCTCTTACTTGGAGGAAATCTTACCTTGTGGGTGAAGGCATACTCGTCTGCTAACCTGGCAGTCGCGGACAGAGTTCCTGCCTCCTTCTCGTCCAAGTACGTCCTCATACCCTCAGGGACGCAGCTTTTAATCTGCTCAATCAGCATCAGCTGTTCCAGTTTATCGAAATCTCCATTGACTCCTTTCGAGGCGCACCAGCGATCACAACACATTTGCATCTCACGGGCAAACTCTAAATACGTGCGGTCACACGGCTTCCTCAAACTCCGGAACCTCTGCCGGTACGCCTCTGGAACCAACTCGTAACTCCTCAATATAGCCCCTTTTACTTCATCATAATCTTTTCCCTCATCTACGGACAAACGCCGAATAGGCTTGCTGAGCCTTCCCTTAAGAACACTCTGTAACAGAACAGCCCACTTCTCCTTCGGCCAGTTCTGATCCACAGCGACTTTCCCTAAATGCAGAAAATACCTACCGACATCCATCTCCTCGAATGGGGGTTCCAACGTAACCTCCTGACTAACCTTGAACCCCCGAACTGGGTCTATCACGTGACCCCCTATCCAGCTCAACCTGCCTCTCTTTTTTCCCTTTCTTCCCGCTCTCTTTCCTTTTCCTCTTCTCTCTCCCCCCCCCCCCTCTCTCTCTGCCTTTCAGCCTCTTCTCTTTGCTTTGCGGTTTCTTCTCTCGGCCTTTCTACCTCCAGTTGTTTCACTCGGAACTCATATTCATACTTCATTCTCTCTGCCTGAAGCGGAACCTCAGCCTCAGTAAGCGCTTTCCCCCTCAGCAAACGTTCTCAGCGCCCCCTCATCGAATGTGCCTCGCCCACATCATGTTGTGGTATCAACTACTGAACCTGAGGCCTCTTCATGCGGGTGGCCACCTTCATCTTTAACTTCCCAACAATTCCCACCAGTACATCCCTCTTCGCCTCGTCCTGCCCCTCAGCGGCTGGATCCGCCAGAAACTTATTAACCTCAAACTCCATTTCTGCTGCTTTTCCACACCAAATTAAATAAGGGAATTTACCCCAATCAATTCAAACAGACCCCCCAATTTGACGTTGAAATCCCGGACTGAGGCTCCAATTTGTCACGCACCCCCGTGACCGGGTTAGCAAACAGCAGAAATGGAATAATACGTTGGAGTCTGGTATTACTGTAACTAATAGTGTTTATTAGTAAACTAAGTAATACAGTACTATTAAATGCAAATATATGAGACAGGTTAGCAATGATATATACAGAAGTGTAGCCATAGGAATCAAAACCAAGATCTTTCTAAGTCTAGGGGTAAATGAATATTTTTACGATAGTGCA